>NC_080547.1:4865203-4935203 GCF_028640845.1 Ahaetulla prasina | reverse complement strand
AGACGGTCCCGTAAGTAGCCCGGTCCTAAGCCCGGTCCTTGGTTTATGTTTAAACCAAGTCTAGGTATCTGCAATTTATACTAGTTAGCTGTCCCTGCTCCACCAGAGCAGTTTCAGAGGACTCCTCAGGTCAACTTGCTCCAACTTGGTCCAACTGGCAACTTTCCCACACTCACCTCTTCTTTTGTTTTCTCCTCAAGGGTGCTGCCGTCTGAGGTAGACTCATCCAGAACTCCTTCAACACTCACTGGCTGGCATGGCTGGTAGCAGGACTTCAACTCCTCTAAATCTGGAGGAATCTTCTTGGTCATAGACATGAGGTTCTTCTGGGACCTCTGGACCACATCGCCGAGTTTCCCTTTGACATGGAAATCCTGCCAGGCACAATCCAGAACTGGCAGTAGTGCTTCCGGCCTTTCTTTGGGGCAACCCTCCTGAAGGGCTGGAATCAAATCATCTCCATCTAGGCAGTCCAGAGAAAAGCTTTTCTCGGATTCTACCGGAGTCAAAGGGACGTGATCGCTGCTGGCCAACTCCACGCCGGAATCTTCCGATTCAGATTTCAGAAGCCGTCCACTCATGGGCAAGAACCCCAGCTGGTGGGGGACAGCCTCCGTTGGAGACCCAGCCTCCGCCAATCTATCATTCCCTACGCTCGTTTGGTCTTCAAGAACCAAGCCGAGCCGAGATTGAGGTTGAGCGATTGGCAGTTTCCAGGACATGTTGACTGAGGTTAACACCACAGGGTTCCCAGCTGGTCTCGGGGCACTGCCTGCAAACAAGAATGGAGACTGATGAATAGAAGCCACTCCCCTTCCACCAAGGTTGCACTGAAACTATGTAAATAGAGCGGCTGGCCAGGTAATAGCTCCGCCTCGGCCCCTCCCCAGGCTAATGATCCCCAAGGAGCTCCGGATCAGCACCTGAAGAAACCTCCTTGCGACGTTTGCATTCCAAAAATATTCCTCACGGGTACGTGACTCAGGCAGCAGCCAGGTCTAGCCAGAAGAGT
This sequence comes from Ahaetulla prasina, assembly GCF_028640845.1. Lineage (NCBI taxonomy): Eukaryota > Metazoa > Chordata > Lepidosauria > Squamata > Colubridae > Ahaetulla > Ahaetulla prasina. The sequence goes on along the minus strand of NC_080547.1, from coordinate 4,934,191 downwards.
GGAGAAGGCAGCCTGGGGAGTCTCCCACGAAATGATCTCTGGCAAAGTGCTTCTAGATAATTGCACCATATCTCTAGAATTCAAAAGATTCCGGCTCTTCTCTTTCCGTTTGGCCTCAAACAGGGATGAAGGGAAAAAAGGCAGAGAAAAGAGAGGGAAAATAGCTTCCTTCTTCCTTTCTGGCTTCTCATGCATTTTCGTAAGGAAACTGTAGTATGGCTTACTTACATTCCTGCTGATGTTGGTGTTGTGACCTAGGCTCACTTAGGCATAAAAGGCACACTTAGTTTTAAACAAACCTATTTTATTAGAACAGCTGGGAATTACTTCATTCCCAGCTTAGTCCAAATTAAGTCCAAAACAAAGTCCTTCAGCAGAAGTCCTTCGGCCTTATCACAAACGTTTATCTTCTTTGGCACCCTGCCAAAGGCTTTTCTTGGCAAAGCCCCACAAAGTTCAGAAACAACTAGAAACAATTATAGCAACGTTGCTTTCCTACAAAGATCCCAAGAGCCTTTGCTGCTCTTTTAAGCCTTATGGGAGGGGCCAATCATCTCCTGGCCTTACTCCCGAGTCGTCCCTTTTGCTTTAGCTGCCCTTACCTTCTAGCAGCTCTTCGCATGCATGCATTAGAAACAGGCTCTTCCTGTTCATCTGTCTCTCTGCTGTCTGCCTCTGGAAGCTCTGGGATCCATACATTGCTCCCAGATGGCCCTGGCTCCATCTCTGCCTCTGATGCAGAGCCCTCGTCCGGGCCTTCCCCTGACTCCAGGACTGACCCATTGTCCTCCCCAGTCTCCTCCCTGTCCGACTCCACTGCCAGCTCCACAGGCTGCTGGTGGACTACAACAGGTGGCTTATTAAATAAGTCAGTTGATGAAACCAGGATTCAAGTACAATGTGCATCTTAAATCTTTCTTCCCCTTCTTTTCCCTCCCACTTTTCTTCTACGCTTCCAGAATGGGTTATGGGGAAGGAGCAGAAGTCTTCACTCAATGTCTGCATAGACTGCCTAAAGGCTGTTTTCTAAATTAGGACTAGAAATTAAGGGCTCCGGGGTTGCTGAGTCCTTTGTTTAAAATATAGGCACGATGGTTATAAGAAGAAGGGTCTCGTGCAAACTTTCCAATACAACCATTCCAGTGAAGCAGTGAGACTTCTCTTCTAGTAAAGGTAAAGGTAAAGGTTCCCCTCGCACATATGTGCTAGTCGTTGCCGACTCTAGGGGGCGGTGCTCATCTCCGTTACAAAACCGAAGAGCCAGCGCTGTCTGAAGACGTCTCCGTGGTCATGTGGCCGGCATGACTCAACGCCAAAGGCGCACGGAACGCTGTTACCTTCCCACCAAAGGTGTTCCCTATTTTTTCTACTTGCATTTTTACGTGCTTTCAAAACTGCTAGGTTGGCAGAAGCTGGGACTAGTAACGGGAGCTCACCCCGTTACACGGCAGCACCAGGGATTTGAACCGCTGAGCTGCCGACCTTTCAATCAACGAGCTCAACGTCCTAGCCCCTGAGCAACCGTGTCCCTCTTCTAGACCTACTCTCAATTCAAGGCATTCCCCCAACCAAATATTTCAGTCTCCTGCTACTATCTTTTGACGCTCCTTGGAAATCCAGCATTACTGTTAACCTGCAGATGCTATCATTCAAAACATTTTCAATTTCTTCAAACTTGAAGCAGGCCTTGAAATAAACCCAGTTAGAAATACCCTACGAACTTTTAAGAGCAGTGCTTCTCAACCTTGGCAAGGGCTGGCTGGGGAATTCTGGAGGTTGAAGTCAGAGGTGGACTTCAGCAGATTCTGACCAGTTCTGCAGAACCAGGAGCGGAAATTTTGAGTAGTTCAGAGAACCGGTAGTAAAAATTCTGACTGGCCCTGCCCCTCCATCTATTCTCTGCCTCCCGAGTCCCAGCTGATCTGGAGGAAATGGGAATTTTGCAGTAACCTTCCCCTGGATTGGGGAATGGAGATTTTACAGTATCCTTCCCCTGCCATGCCCACCAAGCCACACCCACAAAGCCATGCCACGCCCACCAAGCCACACCTACAGAACTGGTAGTAAAAAAATTTGAAACCCACCACTGGTTGAAGTCCACACAACCTCAAGTTGAGAATCGCTTCTCTACTCTACTCAAGTCCAGGGGTCTCCAACCTTCGTCTCTTTAAGACTTGTGGACTTCAACTCCCAGAGTCCCTCAGCCAGCAAAGCTGGCTGAGGAACTCTGGGAGTTGAAGTCCACAAGCCTTAAAGGGACCAAGGTTGGAGATCCCCGCCCTAGTCCACCTTCTACCTACTCTGCATTAGAACTATTTCAATCCTTTTCTACCCAGCTCCATTTTTCTTTTCTGCTTGTTTTTGCTTTTAAATACTTTCTGGCAATCCACAATGAGAGTCATTTCTAAGATAAAAGAAAAATGAATCATAAAATCCCATCAGAGCACAGTCTGTCCTACAAATGTTATCTGAACAATCCTAAAAACCCTCCTTAGACATTTCCCAGGTATGACAGATAAATTGAGGACAGAATCACATAGAAAGGTGACAAAGCCTCTCTATACGACACTAAAATCCATAGCCTGGATCTAAAATAAGTGTCTTCATTGAGAAAGCAGGCAGGAAAGTCAACACACACACCCCAAATCCTTTTCATTAAAACTTTATAATTCTTCATAAATTCCAATTCCGCAACAGTTATAAAAAAAATCAAGATCATGACCTAAGAGTTATAATTTTTATCAAAATATACAGGGGAGTTTGGCCGCATTGAACCTGTAGACCAGGGGTGAAATTTAGCAGGTTCTGACAGGTTCTGGAGAACCGGCAGTGGAAATTTTGAGTGGTTTGGAGAACCAGCAAATACCACCTCTGGCTGGCCCCAGAATGGGGTGGGAATGTAGATTTTGCAATATCCTTCCCCCAGGAGTGGGGAGGGAATGGGGATTTTGCAGTATCCTTCCCCCAGGAGTGGGGAGGGAATGGAGATTTTGCAGTATCCTTTCCCTGCCACACCCAAGCCACGCCCATCAAGCCAGACCATGCCCACCAAGCTACATTCACAGAACCGGTAGTAAAAAAATTTGGATTTTACCACTGCTGTAGACCTACAATTCACTGAGAAACCTGTGGATGATATTTATGAAACGAAAGAAAAAAGACATTGAAGATCCTTTGAAAATAACTGAGAGAAGAGTCGAATTTTGAGTGCAGCTTTTATTGACGGGCTTACAAAATTGCAACAACTATTAGAACTTCAAACAATCATTTCATTCAAACCCTACAAAAGGATTTCCTCTATTGTTGAACCTTCTACATAAAATCAAGTTTTTTAAAAAAAAACAACAGGGAGAACCCAATCTTACTTCCAATCAGCTGACCTATCCAATAGGAATTTCTGAACTCCTTATTTTTGTAATTTCAACCCAATGCTACTTTCTAAAGAGCCAGGAACTCATCTAACTATGCAACAGCTCTTCAAATATTTGAAGATCTCAACAGCTGTGGAACCTTTTTAGCAATGAACACTCCTGTGTTGCATCAGTTCAGGTCTGATTTTCTTAAAAAAAACAAAAAAAAAGGCATTCAGCATTCCTTCTCTCTTCAACAGACAGGTATACCAAGAGTTGCGTGAGCAGAAGTGACACTTGCCTACTCAAAGACATAAGCCTCATGTCTACAAAGAGAATGAATGCACAGCGCTCAACCCATTTTGGGTGAGAGGAATTATTGAGTCTGTCATTTGCACCTCTATAACTGTCTGGTTCGGTTCTGCAACCCAACAAGAAAAACACAGACTTCAGAGGATAATTAGAACTGCAGAAAAAATAATTGCTACCAACCTGCCTTCCATTGAGGACCTGTATACTGCACGAATCAAGAAGAGGGCCGTGAAAATATTTACAGACCCCTCGCATCCTGGACATAAACTGTTTCAACTCCTACCCTCAAAACGACGCTATAGAGCACTGCACACCAGAACAACTAGACACAAGGACAGTTTTTTCCCGAAGGCCATCACTCTGCTAAACAAATAATTCCATCAACACTGTCAAACTATTTACTGAATCTGCACTACTATTAATCGTTTCATAATTCCCATCACCAATCTCTTTCCACTTATGACTGTATGACTATAACTTGTTGCTGGCAATCCTTATGATTTATATTGATATATTGACCATCAACTGTGTTGTAAATGTTGTACCTTGATGAAGGTATCTTTTCTTTTATGTACACTGAGAGCATATGCACCAAGACAAATTCCTTGTGTGTCCAATCACACTTGGCCAATAAAAATTCTATTCTATTCTATTCTCAGCCTTTTAAAAAGCCTGCATTCCTTCATTAAATGAAAGGTTATTTTTTTCTGTTCTCGGGAAATTCTCAATCATCCAGGTCAGTGGTGGTATTCTCTTATCTTCGCTACCAGTTTGCAAATGTGAGCGCGTGCGTCATCTTTGCGCATGCACAGAGCCTTCTGCACATGCACAGAGCATCTGCGATGATGTCCGGGTGGGTGGGCGGAGCCTCCACCACTTCCGCTACCGTTCGAACTGGATAGAACCAGTAGAATCTGATCCAGGTCATGGTTGTCCCAAAGGTGGTTTTATTCCCAAGAAGTGATTGGACTTTCTTTGTTTTCCTGAAAGACGTTTTGCTTCTCATCCAAGAAGCTTCTTCAGTTTTGACTGAAGTGATGAGTTATTTCTTTCGGTTGCAACATCTCTGCTCCTTGAGATAGTAAAGTCCTTAAAGCTAGGCAACTGCTCTCAGTTGAATATCCTCCAGATGTGTGGGACTTCAATCCCAACATCTCTTAGCAAACCTTGAGGGCAGGTTGGCATAAGCTCTCCTATCCTTCCTCATGACAAGCCTGATTCCACTCTCTGGGAAGACTTTCAAAATCCTTTGTTGTTGTTGTTAGTTGCAAAGTCATGTCCGACCCATCCCGACCCCATGGACGACGTTCCTCCAGGCCTTCCTGTCCTCTACCTTCCTCTGAAGTCCATTGAAGCTCACGCTGACTGCTTCAGTGACTCCATCCAGCCACCTCGTTCTCTGCCGTCCCATTCTTCTTTTGCCCTCAATCGTTCCCAGCATGAGGCTCTTCTCCAGGGAGTCCTTCCTTCTCATTCGGTGGCCAAAGTATTTCAGTTTCACCTTCAGGATCTGGCCTTCTAAGGAGCAGTCAGGGTTGATCTCCTCTAGAACTTACTTGTTTGTTCGCCTTGCAGTCCAAGGGACTCGCAGGAGTCTTCTCCAGCACCAGAGTTCAAAGGCCTCAATTCTTTGGCGCTCAGCCTTCCTTATGGTCCAACTTTCACAGCCATACTGGGAAAACCAGAGCCTTGATTATACGCACTTTTGTTGGCAGGGTGATGTCTCTGCTTTTTAGTACGCTGTCTAGATTTGCCATAGCTTTCTTCCCCAAGAGCAAGCGTCTTTCAATTTCTTGACCGCAGTCCCCATCTGCGGTGACCCTGGAGCCCAGGAAAATAAAATCTGTCACTCCCTCCATTTCTTCCCCATCTATTTGCCAGGAATCAAAATTCAAAATCCTACCTCTTTTAAATTACTTTTAAGTTATGAGCCATTTTCTCAAAGCTTTATTGCTGTTCTTCTAGAAATGCTACTTATCCATATACTGCTAAAACTCTCATGGCTTTTTAACCAGGTGAAATTGTATCAGAGAGCAACAATTTTTGAACCAAGCTACCTCAAATGGGCTAAAATAAAGAATGCACCCAGAATCCAGGAAGGAATGAAATTTGGGGAACTGTGGCTATTAGTTGCAGCTGTATTACTGGGCTGCTGTTGCAATCACGCGATCAAATTGATTTTCAATATTCAGTGACGGTTTGTTTCTGTTTAATAAGGAAATATCACTGAAAAAAATGACCCAATGGGGCACGTTGCCTAGGTACCAACTAAATATTGCTTGTAAAAATGAGACAGACTTTGCTTATCAATTTTAATTACTTGTCCTGTTTCGTTTTTACTCGATTTTATTTTTTTAATGTGCTTTTTGTCTATAACTCTAGCCGGACCGTGATAATAAAAACGCTATTCTTCTATTGCAATATTTCTCACTCTTGGCAAGTTTACGGTGTCTGGACTTCAACTCTTAGCCAGTGATGAAGTCCAAATTTTTTTACTACCAGTTCTGTGGGCGTGGCTTGGTGACCGTGGCAGCGGAAGGATATTGCAAAACCCCATTCCCACCCCACTCTGGCGTTAACCAGAGGTGGTATTTGCCGGTTCTCCGAACTACTCAAAATTTCCGCTACTGTTTCTCCAGAACTGGTCAGAACCTGCTGGATTTCACTCCTGCTCTCAACTCCGCTGGCTGGGGAATCTGGGAGTTGAAGTCCAGACATCTTAAACTTGCCAAAGGTGAGAAAGACTTAACTAAAGTACATTGAAGTAGGTGTTATTTTAAGGCTGCAAGTTTTGCTTTATTTTTATGCTTTGGTTCCATTCAACAACCTGGGGAGAGGTTTGCCCAGAAAACCAATTTAAAAGCCTTGCAAAACTCATCGGTAAATAATTATTTTTAAAAGCCATTACTTCCCCATCTTCTTTTTGGCATCCAGACGCAGCCTATATAGCCCTCCTAGGGCCTCTGGTGGCTCAGACTGCTAAGACAGCCTGTTATTAACAGCAGCTGCTTGCAATTATTGCAGGTTCAAGTCCCACCAGGCCCAAGGTTGACTCAGCCTTCCATCCTTTATAAGGTAGGTAAAATGAGGACCCAGATTGTTGGGGGCAATAAAAAGTTGACTTTGTATATAATATACAAATGGATGAAGACTATTGCTTAACACAATGTAAGCCGCCCTGAGTCTTCGGAGAAGGGCGGGATATAAAAGCAAATTAAAAAAAAAATTTCCCCAGCTGGGCAGCCTCACTGAAGTGTAAAAAACTGCACTGTTCACTGAGACTTCCAGCTCTGACATAGATTGTTATGGAAGGAAAACATCTGCCATCACTTTCCAATTTGAAATGTAACTGCAACCAGTGAAACCAGTACGAGTCCATCAAATATTGTCCCGGGCCCTGTTTGAACAGCCCCCTTCCTTCCCAAAGGCAGCCAAATACTTAAAAGGGGAAGAAAGGAAACCAAAACCCCTCAGAAAGCCGAGATTGCTGCTTTGATCCTCGTTCAGCTGGGCTGCCGCCAGAGACTGTGAAGTCTCTTCTGGCAGCAGAGAATTACAGTTACAGCCTGCTCTGTCCACTCCAACATCCCAAGAGTTAGGAGATGCTCTTAGAGGCCACAGTTCTGTACGCTTTTACCCGGGAGTAAAGAAGACTGACTTTGGTGGACTTTGGGGGCCTCTGGTGGCTCAGCAGACTAAGTCTGTCTGTTATTAACACAGCTGCTTGCAATTACTGCAGGTTCAAGTCCCACCAGGCCCAAGGTTGACTCAGCCTTCCATCCTTTATAAGGTAGGTAAAATGAGGACCCAGATTGTTGGGGACAATAAAGTTGACTTTGTATATAATATACAAATGGATGAGTTGCTTAACACATTGTAAGCCGCCCTGAGTCTTCGGAGAAGGGCGAGATATAAATTCAAATTAAAAAAACAACAAAAAAAAACACAACAACTTTAGAGCAGATTTCCTTCCAAGGGCAACTACGTTTGCGAAAATGAGAAAAACAGTAGGACACGAGCATAGAAAGAAACGAGGGGGTTGGACTAGATGACCTCTGTCAGGAAATTGTTATTTGCCTAACTAGTTGGCCAGGCAATATATAAACTAACTATGTATGTTTGTAGAAAGGCATGATATTGCTTTAAGGCTGTGCTGCATCATTGCAAGCATCCTGATTGGTTGAGCTCTGTAGCCAATGTATAAAAGGACTACTAAATTATGGCTTGTGGGGAATCTACAGGGACGCTACAGCATTGTAACCTGATGACATGCTGCAACTGTATATTTGAGCTTTACGATCGTTGCTTGATCATGGCTAGTTACTGATTCCTCAAGATACTGACTGTTGTGAATTGAACTGTGTTTTGCCGAACTGAAAGAAGACCTTGTTTGTTGTACAGGTCTACGTTGGTAAGAAGACTTTGTAACATCCCTGACTGGCTTTATATGTGCATGACCTGGAATTGTTTTTGGACTATGACTTTGCCTTTTCCCTAAAAGTAAAGGAATATCAAACCCAGTTTGTCTGCAAGTGACTGTTATTGTATACAACCAGTCTCAGTCGTTTTCATGCGTAGGGTACTCTGCTCAACAGTCCACAATTTTCGTTGTGAACCCAGATTACCCTTAACAACCTTCAAGGTCTCTTCCAACTCTTCTGTCATTCTGAATGAACGCTCAACTACCCCGGCCAATTTCAAGAAACTGAGCCCAGCCCAGCCTTCTCTTTTAAATGAAAATAACAATTTAAATAACAACGTTTTGTTATACTTTATTACAGACGGGAGGTTGAACAAATAGCCTCGTGATGCGACCGGAACAATCTGGAACTGAACACACTCAAAACCGTAGAAATGGTGGTAGACTTTAGCAGAAACCCTCCCATACTTCCACCTCTCACAATACTAGGCAACACGGTATCAACAGTAGAGACCTTCAAATTTCTAGGTTCTACCATATCTCGCAAGATCTAAAATGGACAGCTAACATCAAAAACGCCATCAAAAAAGGACAACAAAGAATGTTCTACCTGCGCCAACTCAGAAAGCTCAAACTGCCCAAGGAGCTGCTGATCCAGTTCTACAGAGGAATGATTGAGTCTGTCATCTGCCCCTCTATAACTGTCTGGTTTGGTTCTGCAACCCAACAAGACAGAAACAGACTTCAGAGGATAATTAGAACTGCAGAAAAAACAATCGCTACCAATCTGCCTTCCATTCAGGACCTGTATACTGCACGAGTCAAAAAGAGGGCCGTGAAAATATTTACAGACCCCTCCCATCCTGGACATAAACTGTTTCAACTCCTACCCTCAAAATGACGCTATAGAGCACTGCACACCAGAACAACTAGACACAAGAACAGTTTTTTCCTGAACCCCATCACTCTGCTAAACAAATAATTCCCTCAACACTGTCAAACTATTTACTAAGTCTGTACTACTATTAAACTTCTCATCGTTCCCACCATCCCATCTCCTTCCACTTATGACTGTATGACTGTAACTTTGTCGCTTGTATCCTTACGATTTATATTGATATTGTTTCCTGATTGCTTATTTGTACCCTATGACTATCATTAAGTGTTGTAAGTTTTGTACCTTGATGAAGGTATCTTTTCTTTTTATGTACACTGAGAGCATTTCACCAAGAGAAATTCCTTGTGTGTCCAATCACACTTGGCCAATATGCTATGCTATGCTATGCTATGCTATGCTATGCTATGCTATGCTATGCTATGCTATTCTCTCTTAGCCTAACCTACATCTGAAACTTTGTTCTACTTTGAAAGCCAGTTTAAAGGCACCAGGCTAGAAAGCGGGAGGCCGCGAGTTCTAGTCCCGCCTCAGCCGTAAAAGACAGCTGGGTGACTGAGTCAGTCAATTTTTTCTCAGATCAACACACCTCACAGAGTGGTTGTTGTGGAATAAACAGGAAGATGCATTGGACATGTACACTGTCTTGGGTATTTTGTAAAAAAAAAAAAGTAAAGAAATAATTGCAGGGTTGTCAGTGGGGGGGGGAAGGAAGAGGGAGCACCGTGTATGCTGCCTTGAGCTCCTGCAGAAAACCCAGGCTATAAAATCTAATAAACAACAAAGCAACTTACTACAACCCCAGTCACCAGCTTGGTTAACATAACGCACTGCACCATAACGTGGCTTGTTTGTTTGGGCTTAGCATGTTTGATCTAGCTAATGGAGGTTTAGTCAATAAATCCTAGTTCATGGACTAAACCTGCCTTACCACAAGGTATAAAATCTATGATCCCATTTGCTTGCATCTAGGTTTCTATGTGCGAAAGCAGCTATCCCATAGCGGGGCAGGGTGTGTGTGATCACAAATGCTCTGCAGGCAGAAAGCTAGCCTGGAAAAGCTCTTTCTCTCCCCCCCACCCCGTCTCTCCTTCTCTCCCTCTTTTTTCTCTCTCCCTCCCTCCCTTCCTCTGTTTTTTCTCTTTCTCTCTCCCTCCTTCTCTCTCTCCCTCTCTCCCCCCCTCCCTCCCTCCCTCTTTCTCCCTCTCTCTCCTTCTCTGTTCTTCCTCTCTCCCTCCTTGCTCTCTCTCTCTCTCCCTCTCTCACTCCCTCCCTCTGTTCTCCCACTCTCTTTCTTTCTCTCCCTCCCTCTCTGTTGTCTCTCTCTCTTTCTCTTTCTTTCTCCCTTCCTCTTTCCCTCCCTCCGTTCTCTCTCTCCCTTTCTCTTTCTCTTTCTCTTTCTCGCTCCCTCCCTCTGTTCTCCCTCTCTCCCTTTCTCTTTCTCTTTCTCCCTCCCTCTGTTCTCTCTCATTCTCTCTCTGTTCTCCCTCTCGCTCCCTCCCTCCCCCATTCCCCTTCCCTACAGGAAGAGATACATACAGGAAAGGCTCACACTTCCTGAGCAATTGCAGAGATATGGGAAATGCTGCAAAGACCAGAGCCCCCCCACCCAAAGCAGAGCAAACATTCCCAGGAACAGTTAAGCCCTTGCATTAATATGAAGAAACAGCCATGTTCAAACTAACGCAAAAACAAAAATGTAGTTTGGTCAAATTCCAGATTTCTAATAATTGGAAATGAAAAATGAGGAAAGGCTGCAAACGTTTCGTGAAGGCTGCTCCACATCCAACTGGAAAAGGGCTGGCTTTTGCGAAGCGCCTCTGTCAAACACAGCTTTTCCAAATATTTTAATATTAGGGGCACACCTGCCTCAAAATTAACATTACCTGGCTGTAATCCCCTCCCAAAACGTGAAACAGCTCCCAGCATTGACTCCAGTGGTGGGATTCAGCTGGTTCACATCTATTCGGGAGAACCGGTTATTAACTTTCTAAGCAGTTCGGAGAATCGGTTGTTGGGGAAAAAATCTCATTTTGTTTTTTCCCCACTTTACAGGGCTAATCCTGTAAGGAAGGCAGGAAGGAAACATTCTGGTGTTGTTTCTAGCCTAATCTTTTATTGCCTTGCTTATAGAAACTGCCTCTCTGGTTAACCCTTAGTACATTGTAACAGCTAAGGCAAAGCGCCCATCGACGTGAGTGACGTTGAGTTGGCCATGCCCATACAGTCACTTGACCATCAAGCCACACCTACCCAGCTGGTCATTAGGGCAGAGAACCGGTTGTTTAAATTATTTGAATCCCACACCACTGACTGAATCCATGTGGTGTCAGAAGAAGTTGGCTTCTATACATAGTGCAAGGGCGTCAACAGATCCCCAAAGCCCACCAGCTGACAGTAAGACCACCGCTTGGAGGTATACAGAACATCAGATTGGTATCAAAGGATATTGTATTCTATTTTTGCACACAGACCTTAAAATACCATTAACGGCAGTCTTCCCTGCAAGACAGTTCTCAAACGCTCGTTTATGATCCATCAATTAAATTTTCCTGTGGGAACAGCTATTTTTGGCGAATAGCAAAGTTCACAGCCTAAGTTCCTTCTTTGTACTTCCATGCCAAGGACGTATGACTGGAACTTCTAGTGTCATCCAGCCAGCACCGTTCTGATATGCCAGTAATGAATTCAGATCTTACAATTGTCCCGTTGATAGCTGAATAACCTGTAAGAGACTATTAGTCAGCAATGTGCAGATGTAGTCCAGAAAGTGAATGCTAAAAATTGAACCAGGAAATCTGCACTGCTCTGCTTCTAACAAGCATTGTAACACATGCTGGCTAGAAAGGTCCCAATGCAGATTTCCTGTAATTAAGAATTACAACTTTTTGTAAGATTACTTTAAATACAGGAGCACAAGCTATCTATACAATATGCAATTCAGTTGATGGCATCTTCATCTTTAAAAATCCTATATCGTAGAGTAAATTGATTTTCCAAACTTGGGGGCTCATTTATGAATGGAAGACCATTTCAATTCATTTCTCAAGACTAGTTTTACCAATTTTGATCAAATTTGTTACCTTTATCTACGGTATAATGTGTGGAGGAGATGAAAAGGAATAATAAAACTATCCCCAAAGGGTGAGCGTTCACCCTTTTGTTAGCAAGTGATAACAATTCTTTCAAGTTTTATTAGTATGTGTGATACCTTAGCATAAAGAAGTCAGAGAATGAGGAACACAATTAAGCAAAAAACCTGGAAGTTTATTCATAGACTCCTACTTTGAGAACTTTACCCTACTATACCGGTTTTCAACTAGAAACACCAACCCAAGGATCTGGTTTAAGCTTTTATAAGCTGAACTTGAAAAGCTCAAGGGCGTTTACATTCAAGGAACAGTGAAGTTTATTAGCAATTGGCTTATTTTATGAAGGCATTGGGACGCGGTGGCTCAGGGGCTAAGACGCTGAGCTTGTCGATCGAAAGGTCGGCAGTTCAGCAGTTTGAATCCCTAGTGCCGCAGAACGGGGTGAGCTCCCGTGACTTGTCCCAGCTCCTGCCAACCTAGCAGTTCGGAAGCACGTAAAAATAGAATAGAATAGAATAGAATTTTTTTATTGGCCAAGTGTGATTGGACACACAAGGAATTTGTCTTGGTGCATATGCTCTCAGTGTACATAAAAGAAAAGATACGTTTGTCAAGAATTCTAAGGTACAACACTTAATGATAGTCATAGGGTATAATTAAGCAATCAGGAAACAATCAATATCAATATAAATCGTAAGGATACAAGCAACAAAGTTATAGTCATACAGTCATATGTGGAAGGAGATGGGTGATGGGAACGATGAGAAGATTAATAGCAGTGCAGATTTAGTGAATAGTTTGACAGTGTTGAGGGAATTATTTGTTTAGCAGAGTGATGGGGTTTGGAAAAAAACTGTTCTTGTGTCTAGTTGTCTTGGTGTGCAGTGCTCTATAGCGTCATTTTGAGGGTAGGAGTTGAAACAGTTTATGTCCAGGATGCGAGGGGTCTGTAGATATTTTCACGGCCCTCTTTTTGACTCCTGCAGTATACAGATCCTCAATGGAAGGCAGGTTGGTAGCCATTGTTTTTTCAGCAGTTTTAATTATCCTCTGAAGTCTGTGTCTGTCTTTTTGGGTTGCAGAACCAAACCAGACTGTTCTAGAGGTACATATGACAGACTCAATTTATCCAGATTTCTTGACAGCTTTGAAAGCCAGTTTAAAGGCGTCAGGTTAGAAAGCAGAAGGCCATGAGTTCTAGTCCTGCCTCAGCCATAAAAGACAGCTGGGTGACTTTGAGCCAGTCACATTTTTCTCAGATCACCACACTCACAGGGTAACTGTTGTGGAAAAAATAGAAGGAGGAAGACGAACTCGGAGCCAGATTTATCCAGGTTTCTAGACAGCAGTTAGTAGACTGCCAGACCCATGGTTCGAGATCCAATCAAACGGGTCTCCTGAAAGCTTTGTTGATCGTTGATCGATTGTGACCTAATCTCCCACCCTTTTTGCTCTTCCCACAAATTGTTTTGGGAAGGGCGCTTCTTTCCGTATTAGATAATGAAAATGAAGTGTTTGCATTCCCACTTTTAAAAAAAAAAATCAGCTGTTTTCCAGCTGAACCCAGCAAGTCTGGCAGGAAAAAACATGTCCCCGAATCCCACCTGTCAAAAGAGCTACATTGGATGGGACATAGGAGATGGGCCTTTTATGCCAAGGCACTCACCTTATATTGCCTCCCCCCACAATCCCAAATGAGGGAGGCTCCATCCAGGTTGATTTTCCAGAAATGTGCCTATGCCATCAGGCTTGGGGGGATGGGTTTTTGTGTGGTGTGTGTGTGTGTGTAGCATAAGAAACCGGTGAGTTGTGGTGGCTCCATTGTAATTAAGATCTGCTGCTCTCTCTTTGCCTTTCAATCACAATTTTTAATTCTGTGGATTTCTTGTTTTTTTTTAAAATAACATTTTATAGCCGATATTGTATGCCACCCAGATTAAAGTTTTCCTGAGATGGGGCAGGGGGGCATTGAAACATGAATAAATCAGTCAAAACTCTGCCCACAGACTGCAGCATCTTTGCCTTATTTTAGGGGATTTTAAGTGTGTGTGCCCCCACCCCCATGCAATCCTGGAGCGGATGTGCTGAGGAAGGGGGGGTCACGTTTGATTTCTGCACCCTGCAGAACAAAGCATACATATGTGAATCAGGCACTGAAAAGTGAATCTCCATCCGATTAAAAAAAAGAGGGCTGTGAAAATATTTACAGACCCCTCACATCCTGGACATAAACTGTTTCAACTCCTACCATGTTGTTTTATGGTTTTAATGTATTTTAACTAGGGGCCAAATTGAATAAGTTTCTTAATATTGGTTTTTATTTGTATTGTATTTATCTATTGTTGGTTTTTATGTTATGTTGTATGTTTTATGTTATGTTGTACCTTGATGAACGTATTTTTTCTTTTATGTACACTGAGAGCCTATGCACCAAGACAAATTCCTTGTGTGTCCAATCACACTTGGCCAATAAAAATTCTATTCTATTCTATTATCTGGCTGTGAACCGCCCTGAGTCCTTCGGGAGAAGGGCGGTATAGAAATTAAATTATTATTATTATTATTATTATTATTATTATTATTATTATTATTATTATTATTATTATTATTATTATTATTATTATTAAAAACGACGCTATAGAGCACTGCACACCAGAACAACAGTTTTTCCCCCACGCCCTCACTCTGCTAAACAACTAATTCCCTCAACACTGTCAAACTATTCACTAAGTCTGCATTACTATTAATCTTCTCATCGTTCCCATCACCCATCTCCTTCCACTTATGACAGTAACTTTGTTGCTTGTATCCTTACAATTTATATTGATATTGTTTCCTGATTGCTTATTTGTACCTATAACTACCATTAAGTGTTGTAGCTTATGATTCTTGATGAAGGTATCTTTTCTTTTATGTACACTGAGAGCCTATGCACCAAGACAAATTCCTTGTATATGCAATCATACTTGGCCAATAAAGAATTCAATTCAATTCCCCTTCCCCTCCCGTCCCCACTCCCCACCCACCCCCTGCGCTCCCTTCCCTTCCCTTCCCTTCCATTCTATTCCATTTGATCCAGGAAAGAAACCAACCACATTTCACACCCTATGCTGTGATCTCAAGGAAATCCCTTGCATGCTCATTCTTGGAAGCTCATCTACCAAGACCTCCACAAAGCTCACTTCTTGCAGGACAATCCTGACCGGCTGATAGTTTCAACCAGGCTGTATGGTTGAATTCTGTTAGCCGCTGGTGTGTGTGTGTGTAAAGCTTTTGAACGAATTTATTTGAAGGTTGCGAGGCCAGCAGCCCAGGTGCCTCAATCTGCTTTTCTCTTAACTACCCCTGTTATTATCCCACCCGATAATTTGCGGCTGATTGAAAATGGGAACAGTTGCAGCCAAGGTCTCCGGAAGAGGCGCATTTGCGCCCTTGGTTTAAACATCCCGTGCGCTTCTCCCCCGCTCCTTCCATCGGTCTGCAAAGAACTGCCTTCCCACATAGCATGCCTTTATTCACTTATGAAATATATATATATGCCTTTATGCACTTACGAAATATATATACATGCCTTTATGCACTTATGAAAGATATATCTTTATTCAATTATATATATATAATTTATATATATTTATCATTTATGCCTTTATATATATGCCTTTATCACTTATGATATATATATATGCCTTTATTCACTTATTAAATATATATATATGTGCCTTTATGCACTTATGAAATATATATATATGCCTTTATTCATTTATGAAATGCATACATGCCGCCCATCTCGCATTCGAGCCGCTGCGCGCGGCTTTCGGCACGAGAAAAGCGGGCTAAACAACCCCCGAAAACGTTCAGAAAACGCTACCGCGAAACTTTGCAGGGAATCGGGTGAAAATCGGACCCACCCGAAGGGCTGCAAACCGCGGGATTCTGGCCCCCTCCGGGGAGGCGGCGCTTTCCCTCCACGGGAACCGGCCACTCCAAGCGCTCGACGGGGAAGGGAGCAAACAGCCCCCCCGGCGCGCCGCACTGAGCGGTCCCTCGGCGCCCGGCTGCGAGGGGGACGGGAGAGCCGGGAGTCCCGCGGGCAAAGCTGGGGGAAAAAAGGCAAAGGCTGCCCCGAAGGCAGTTCCAACTCACCGCCGGGGCTGCAAGGAGGCAACCAGTAGACGCCCCGCCTGGGAAACATCGCCGCAAGCAGCGCTGAACCGCCGGGATCGCCGCCGCCGCCGCTTCCAGCCTCTCCAGCGCCCCGAGGACCGCGCGGAGCCTTTTCGGCCGGGAGGGGCTCCACGGGAAGGTCCCGCCCCGCCCTGCAGGAATGGAAGCCGACCGGGGCGGGGGAACGCCGAAGGAACTCCGGCAGGGCGCCTCCGCCTCGGTTCGGAACGGGGTCTTCGCTCCGCTGCGAGCGTCCCGAGCCTCGGGAGCCTTCCCGCCTCCCTCCCCTTCCTTTCACCCACTCCCCTCCTCTCCTCCCCTTCCTCCTCCTCCTCTCTCCTCCCTTCTCTTTTTCCCTCCTCCTCCTCCTCTTCTTCCTCCTTCTCCTCCTCCTCTTCCTCCTTCTCCTCCTCCCTTGTCTTCTTCCCTCTTCTTCCTCCTTCTCCTCCTCCTCCTCCCACCGCTTCTTCTTCCTCCCTCCTCCTCTTCTTCTCTCCTCTTCTTCCCTCTTCTTTCTTCTCCTCCTCCTCCTCTCTCTTCTTCCCTCCTCCTCTCCTCCTCTCCTTCCTCCTTCTCCTCCTCCTCTTCTTCCCTCCTCCCTTCTCTTCTTCCTCCTCTTCCTCCTCTTCTTCTTCCTCCTCCTTGTCTTCCTCTTCCTCCTCTTCTTCTTCCTCCTCCTTCCTCCACCTTCTCTTCCTCCTTCTCCTAATCAAATAATTGCCTCAACACGGTCAAACTATTTACTAAATCTGCACTACTATTAATCTTCTCATCGTTCCCATCACCCATTTCCTTCCACTTATGACTATAACTTTGTTGCTTGTATCCTTACAATTTATGCTGATAGTTTCCTGATTGCTTAATTGTAGCCTATGACTATCATTAAGTGTTGTATCATTAAGTGTTAAATTTGTACCCTAGGACTATCATTAAGTGTTGTAAGTATTGTACCTTGATGAAGGTTTTTTTTTATGTACTTTGAGAGCAAATGCACCAAGACAAATTCCTTGTGTGTCCAATCACACTTGGCCAATAAAAAATTCTATTCTATTCTATTCTCCTCCCTCCTCTTCTTCCTCCTCCCTCTTCCTCCCTCTTCCTTCCTCCCTCCTTGTCTTCCTCCCTCCTCCTCCTCTTCCTTCCTCCCTCCTTGTCCTCGTCCTCGTCCTCGTCTTCCTCCCTCCTCCTCCTCCAGCGCTGAGCGGAGCCCGAGAGGTTGCAGCCTTCGCTTCTCCTGAGCCCGCGCGGGCAGCCCGGAATCCCGGCAGAGGCGCCCTTCCCTCCGCCGCTTTGCCTGGCCTGGGACTCTCCCTTCGGCTTTCTCTCTTCTTTTCCTGCGTCGGGCAAGAGACGCGGCTCAGGCGAAGCTCCATCCCAAGAAGCTGCCGCCGCCGCCTGGAGCAAACTTTAGGAAAGTTCGCACTGGTCCCGCGCCTTTTCCGCCCTTCGCTGCCGAACCTTGCGAGGTTGCGGTGTCGAGCGCCTGAGAGGCGGGGGAGCGTTTCCAGAAGAGGAGAAGCGCTAAGCGGCGAGGATCCGTGCCTGTTTCCATCGGAACAGAGCTGGAAGGGGCCTTGAGAGGTCTTCTAGTCCAACCCCCTGCTCAAGCAGGAGACCCCATACGAGTTCAGACAAAGGTTTCTCCAGCCTCTTCTTACCTCCAGCGATGAAGCACCCACAGCATCGTCTGCAAATTGACTTAAAATAGTTTTAGTCCGTTTATTCCAGTGGTGAAATCCAATTTATTTTTACTACCGGTTCTGTGGGCGTGGCTTGGTGGGCATGGTGTAGCTTGGTGGGCGTGGCAGGGGAAGGATACTGCAAAATCCCCATTCCCACTCCACTCTGGGACCAGCCAGTGGTGGTATTTGCTGGTTCTCCGAACTGCTCAAAATTTCTGCTACCGGTTCTCCAGAACCTGCTGGATTTCACCCCTGGTTTATTCTTAGTACACACATTCCACTTTGCCTCCAAATAAACCCTCCCTGCCTCCTTCCCCCTTTCCCTAAAACTAACTTTGACACAAGCCAACATCCTCTGGTTGTGCTGACTACAATCCCCATTATCCCCAACTAAAGTCAGGAAGTCAAAGGCAGCGATTAAGGCAAGGTAGCCTTGCAGACTGGGGGAATTACAGCCCTTCTTTCTGGCCGGAACTGCTGGAGCTCCGATTCTCCTTCCAAGGCAGTCAAGGGCAGGACAGAAAGCAGGAAACCTGAGTTCCAATCCTGACTTAGGTGTGAAAGCTGGCTGGGTGACTTTGGGCCCCTCAGTTCTCTCTCAGCTCAGCTACTCTTATGGGGTGGTTGTGGGGGAAATAGGAGAAAGGAGGAGAAATAGATACGTTTGCTACCTTGCGTTATTTCTAAAAATAAGAAAGGCAGATTTTCTCACTCTCTCCCACAAACAGTCCACCTTTAAGCTGGAGTTGTTCTCCTTTCCTCTCCATCTGGGAAGTTTAGGTGCCCTCCAAAGTCTGTTGTGTGAACATTGTCAGTGTTTTCATTATTATTAAGTAAAGGGAAAGCCAACAAAAGTGCTTTCAAGGCGATGATTTTCCCAGTTGCAATGAATGGCTGTGAAGGTTGGACCATAAGAAAGGCTGAGCGCCAAAGAATTGAGGCCTTTGAACTCTGGTGCTGGAGAAGACTCCTGCGAGTCCCTTGGACTGCAAGGCTATCAAACTGGTCAGTCCTAGAGGAGATCAACCCTGACTGCTCTTTAGAAGGCCAGACCCTGAAGAGGAAACTCAAATCCTTTGGCCACCTAATGAGAAGGAAGAACTCACTGGAGAAGAGCCGAATGCTGGGAAAGATTGAGGGCAAAAGAAGAAGGGAACGACAGAGAACGAGGTGGCTGGATGGAATCACTGAAGCAGTCAATGTGAGCTTAAACAGACTCCAGAGGATGGTAGAGGATAGGAAGGCCTGGAGGAACGTTGTCCATGGGGTTGCGATGGGTCGGATACAACTTTGCAACTAACAACAACAAAAGGGAAAGCACTTATAGGCAACCTACTCTTCTTCCACGTAATTAACCCCAAAACCAGGGGCCTGCAACCTTCAACACTGAAACAGCCATTTGGATCCATTTCCCGCAGAAAAGAAAACACCGAGAGCCACAAAACCCTTCCTGTGCCTGACTATTTCTTGAGCGGCCACAAAACTAGCATATGTAGTTGAATTAAATGTTCTGATTTCTCCTGAAACTTTTATTTTCTTGGATTTATCCATGGTTGGCCTAAGCGCAATAAATTGCGTGCCGGCAGGTGTCGCACATCGATGGTTGTGACACATATTTTGAATGACAGGGGGCTGCAGCAAAGGGGTGAAAGAGCCACATGTGGCTCTGGAGCCGCAGGTTGCTGACTCCTGCCCAACACCATTATTACACTACCCACAAAGCCCGATCCTTAAAGTAAACTGCCAGTGAACTCAGTCTAAGAATATTGTACACCTTAGATTGGCCGATCATCCCCCTTTGCAAAGCCCTGCCCCACTCTTTTCAACAGAACTACCCCTATTTTAATGCAGAAAAGCAGAAAGACTACACACACACGTCAAAGGACTCAGTTATAGAGATGAAGTCAAGTATAACCCTTTGGGATCCAATATGGGAAGATTTCTCTGCAGTTGATCTCCAAAAGCTGAACCGGCTTTTGCAGTCCTGATTTTACCTCCTGCTTTCCCAGAGGTGGCTCAGTGGCTAAGGGGCTGAGCTTGTCGATCGAAAGGTCGGCAGTTCAGCGGTTCGAATCCCTAGTGCTGCCTAACGGAGCGAGCTCCCGTTCCTTGTCCCAGCTTCTGCCAACCTAGCAGTTCAAAAGCATATAAAAAATGCAAGTAGAAAAATAAGGACCACCTTTGGTGGGAAGGGAACAGCGTTCTGTACACCTTTGGCGTTGAGTCATGCCGGCCACATGACCACAGAGACGTCTTCGGACAGCGCTGGCTCTTCGGCTTTGAAGCGGAGATGAGCACCGCCCCCTAGAGTCGGGAACGATGAGCACGTATGTGCCAGGGGAACCTTTACCTTTACCATTTTTCCCAGCCTTGGGGCTGCTTTAAAGGGACCAGAGGCCACCAGATGCTTTTCTAGGATTGCTTCTAAAAATTAAAGGGTTTCAAATCACTGCCTGGGCTGCATTTTGCAGGAAAAGCCTATTGGCCGGCCTGATCTGACTCCTGGGTAATTTATTTGGCCTTGTCCTGTAGCAACAGGCAGGCTCTGAGTCCGAATAGAAGAAAGAGTAGCTTCAAAAGGGTAGAACAAGAAGCAACGGGTGGAAACTAATCAAGGAGAGAAGCAACTTAGAACTAAGGAGAAATTCCCTGACAGTTAGAACAATCGATAAGTGGAACGACTTGCCTGCAGAAGTTGTGAATGCTCCAACACTGGACATTTTTAAGAAAATGTTGGAAAGCCATTTGTCTGAAATGGTGTAGGGTTTCCTGCCTGGGCAGGGGGTTGGACTAGAAGACCTCCAAGGTCCCTTCCAACTCTGTTATTATGTTATGTTAAAAATCTGCTTGGCTACACAGCTTTCCTTGGCTAAGTCCAAAGCGTGGTTGGAGTTTAGTGTCTTGAGGAAACCCAGGGAAATGGGGACATTGCAACAGCCCCTCTCTGCAAAACCTGACAATGGGAATCAGGGCAATTACTACTGCTCGTTAATTTCCTCTACACCATTACTGCCAGATTAAAATGGGAAGGGAAGTGATAAGGGCAATAAATATGTATATTTAGTTCCTGCTGCCCTACAATGGCACAACTGGGTGACCTTTGTCACGCACAAATGGGGAATGGGTCGTCTGCACGGGGCTCTCACTAGATTGTCAAGAAAAGGCCAAGTAAAAGGGTCCAGAGCTCTTCCCTTTGCAGACTTCAGTTGAACATCTGGGTTGCAAGGCTGCAGATGTGGCCAAAAATACCCTTTTCCTCCCCCTGGAATGTTAGCAATCCAGTCCTTCAAGGAAAGGCTCCTATTTTAAAGCCACAACCGGCAATTCTGACCCAGATCGGATGTATAAGGAAGCAACCCACCCCACAAAGTCAACAGCAGTGAAGAGGTAATAAGTGAAATTAAAACCCTTGCCTGCTTGCTGTGCATTAGGGGCACAGTGGCTAGAAGGCGGTATGGCAGGCTAACTCTGCAGACTGCCAGCAGTTCGATTCTGACCATCTCAAGGTTGACTCAGCCTTCCATCCATCCTTTCGAGGTCGGTAAAATGAGGACCCAGATTGTTGGGGGCAAGAGGCTGATTCTGTAAAACCACTTAGAGAGGGCTGTAAAAGCACTGTGATGCGGTATATAAGTCTAAGTGCTGTTGCTATTTTCCTTCCTTCCTTCCTTCCTTCCTTCCTTCCTTCCTTCCTTCCTTTCTTCCTTCCCTCCCTCCCTCCCTCCCTCCCTCAGTGGTTAGAAAGCAGTATTGAGGGCTAACTCTGCCCACAGCCAGGAGTTTGATCCTGACCAGCTCAAGGTTGACTCAGCCTTCCATCCATCCTTCCGAGGTGGGTAAAATGAGGACCCAGATTGTTGGGGGCAAGAGGCTGACTCTGTAAAACTGCTTAAAGAGGGCTGTAAAGCACTGTGAAGTGGTATATAAGTCTAAGTGCTATTGCTATTTTCCTTCCTTCCTTCCTTTCTTCCTTCCTTCCTTCTTCCTTCTCTCCCTCCCTCCCTCCCTCTCAGTGGTTAGAAAGCAGTATTGAGGGCTAACTCTGCCCACAGAGTTAGCCCTCAAGCCAGGAGTTTGATCCTGACCAGCTCAAGGTTGACTCAGCCTTCCATCAATCCTCCCAAGGACAGCAAAATGAGGACCCAGATTGTTGGGGGGGGCCATAGGCTTGACTCTAAACCGCTTAGAGAGGGCCGTAAAGCACTGTGATGCGGTATATAAGTCTAAGTGCTGTTGCTATTGCTATTGGGATGGAAGACAATTCATATATTGTCCAGAAATGCTACTTTCCCCCCACCCACCCCCCAAGGGCACTGCACGTCCTTGGTTTTTATTTTTTCTTTGAAAACATTTCATTTCTCATCCAAGAAGCTTCTTCAGCCCAAAAACAAACAGAAAGGAAGTCCAGTTGCCTTTTGGGAAAAAGCACCTTTGGGACAACCATGACCTGGATGATTGAGAACCTCCATAGGTATTAGATTCACACATTTTCTGTCTTTGCCGTGGCACTAGTCTTGTCTACCTGCCTGTATGGCTCAATTAGCCAAACTTGTGGCACAGTATTAGTAAGGATTAGCACTGTAAATGTTTTAGTAGTTGGTATGGCTTATTTAGAGCCAGTTTAGTGCAGTGGTGAAGGCATCAGGTTTGAAATTGGGAGACTGTGAGGCCTACTACTCAGTGGTGAAATTGGAACCGGTTTGCTACTAGTGCGCTGGCTGTGCATGTGCGCTGTGTGTCCAAGGAGGCTTGGGGAGGTAAGTAGAACAGTGAGGGTGGGGAGGATCAGCTATGCCGCATGATTTAACTTCGCTAGAAAGAAGGATTTCCTGCTTTCTAGCAAAGCTAAACCGTGCGACACAGCTGATCGTCGGAAATACCGGTTCGGAGGAACTGGCAGCTTTTTTTAACTACCGGTTCAACCGAACTGGTAGATAACTACTGGTTTGACCGAACTGGTAGCTTTTTTTAACTACCGATTTGACCGAATGCACAGAAGCTTCTGCACCAGGGGCGGGTTCTACTTACCCCTACTACCGGTTCGCAACAGGATCGCAAATGTGCAGATGGTCTATGATGACATCCGGGTGGGTGGGCGGAGCTCGGCCCTGGTTTTACTACCGGTTTGCAAGAACCGGACCGAACCGGGGGCAACCCACCACTGTTCTGCACATGCGCAGAAGTGCCGCACGCTCGCGCTCCAAACAGCGAACTGGTAGCAAAGGTAAGTGAAACCCACTACTGTAGATATGTATATATGAAACTAGTATGTAGCAATCGAAATACATAGTAGTACAATACAGTATATGGCTAGTCCATGATAATGTAATGATTCCATTATCAGCCACAATTCCTGATCCCAGGATGCAAACAGAGGCACATAAGCTATGCTTCCCAACCTCACCCTCTCTTTTGCCCTGGCTGTTAGTCTTCACTTGGTCTGATGGAAGACAAAGTACATCTTGCAAGTCTGAAGTCTGTTTGTTCCTAGCCAATAAATGCAAGTCCGTGTGGCTGAGATCTCCTAATTCAATCTGCACACAGACTGTTTCGCCTTGCCTGGTGAACTGAAGGAAAGGGGAGGGTGTGTGTGTGTGTGGAGCAGAAGTTGGGAGTGATTGTACCTGAGAAAAAGAGCTTCTTGATGAGCTCAGGGACATCTGCTCTCCCTTTGAAGGACAGGAAGTCACAACATCTGACACCTGGCCATGTGAAGATAAAAGGGGGATTAGAAATTTAAATTATCTCCAGCAAACCTGACACCTTAACCCTGCCCCCCCCATTCCCTCCCAGCTTAATCCTTTGCCAAACAAGAGATGAGCACATTCAAATGGAGAAATTAATTGTGTTCCCTGGCTAAAAGATTCTACACTCGGTTACGTACATCCAGATTGTGCATTGGACCTAGATCCTCTCATTAAGTCATTAAGGGTTAAATTTGTATCCTATGACTATCATTAAGTGTTGTAAGTGTTGTACCTTGATGAAGGTATCTTTTCTTTTATGTACACTGCGAGCCTATGCACCAACGACAAATTCCTTGTGTGTCCAATCACACTTGGCCAATAAAAATTCTATTCTATTCTATTCTATTCTATTCTATTCTATTCTATTCTATTCTATTCTATTCTATTCTATTCTATTCTATTCTATGACTATCATTAAGTGTTGTTCCTTATGATTCTTGATGAAGGTATCTTTTCTTTTATGTACACTGAGAGCCTATGCACCAATGACAAATTCCTTGTGTGTCCAATCTCACTTGACCAATACAAAATTCTATTCTATTCTATTCTATTCTATTCTATTCTATTCTATTCTATTCTATTCTATTCTATGACTATCATTAAGTGTTGTTCCTTATGATTCTTGATGAAGGTATCTTTTCTTTTATGTACACTGAGAGCCTATGCACCAATGACAAATTCCTTGTGTGTCCAATCTCACTTGACCAATACAAAATTCTATTCTATTCTATTCTATTCTATTCTATTCTATTCTATTCTATTCTATTCTATTCTATGACTATCGTTAAGTGTTGTTCCTTATGATTCTTGATGAAGGTATCTTTTCTTTTATGTACACTGAGAGCCTATGCACCAAGACAAATTCCTTGTGTGTCCAATCACTCTTGGCCAATAAAAAAAAAATTCTATTCTATTCAGATCAGATGTTATTGCTCTATTATCTCTCTTGTTTCCTCAGCCACCCACCCATTCATTGCATTACATGGGATTCCTTTGCCCTCACCCTGAACCCTCCCTCCTTATATTTCAGTAGAATTATCTGCAAGCTGCTAACCTCCCTTGATTATTATTTTTTTTAAGTCAAGTTTGTTTATTGTTTTCCCCTTGTGGCTAGGGGGAAATAGCCCCCATGGAAGCAAACCGGTGATTATCCACCGTCTGCACTCTTTCTTTCAATCCTGATACTTTCAACTTGTAGAATACTGTGCCACAGGCACTTCTGTTTTAATAGCAACCTCCAGGCATCCATAAAGGAGTCAAACATACCAGAAAAATATGGGCCGGTCATGCTTGGTTAGCTGCAGCATCCAACGTAGGGTCAGGCCTGTTTAACACCATTTGTTAATGAAAGGGCTTTCCAAATTGTACCACGTTGGTTTGAAAAAGCCGATTGGATCTAAGAAAAAATAATAATAATTAAAATTGATCAGCTTGGCTTGGGAATGGCCTACTCGTCAAGCTTTCAGATGCTCTTGAACTCTTCACCAGGTGATCTGTTACAAAAAGCAGGAGATGGAGAAGAAAGAAAGCAAACGGACGAAAAAGTCCACCTAGACCAGGGGTCTCCAACCTTAGCAACTTTAAGACTTGTGGACTTCAACTCCCAGAGCGTCGGTGATGATGTCTAGGCAAGTGGGCGGAGCCTCCTACCGCCGCCACTACTGATTCGCCTGAACTGGGGTGAATCGGTAGAAACCCACCATGTCCACACCCTTTCCTCCTCCTATTTTTCCCACAACAGTCCTCTGAGGTGGGTTGGGCTGAGAGAGTGAGTGACTGGCCCAAGGTCACCCAACTGGCTTCCACAGCTAAGGCAGGACTTGAACTCATGGTCTCCTACTTTTTAGCCTCAAGCTTAACCAAATCTGGACCAAATTGGCTCTCCATGCAGCCCTCTGGCAGTCCTATTTAACAGGGGCAGGGAGTCAGTCGGGCTGGAGAATTCAAAGTGGTGACACCACATAGTTGAGGTCCCACTTAAGGAGAGAACAGGATTTTCTGGTTTGGTTCTTTTCTCTTTTTTTTAGTCTATGGGGGTTTTTTGGGGGAGGGGAAGGTTTTTTTTTAAAACAATGCTGTTAAGCCTATTTTGGGATAGACACCGTGTGTTTCCTTTTCAGAATGCCACAACTGTCCTGCAGTTTTACTAGTTTCTGGGGTCTCCTTTCTTTTTTAACAGCAGTTGAAGGTGTGGGGACAGAATGGCCAAATTTAAGCAGCTCCTTTGCACAGCATTTCTGGGGGGAAGAAAAGGGGATGGAAGCGTGGGAATAGCCAAGGGGGTCTCATTTCCTGAGTTCTCCCATTCCTATCCTTAAATGCTCCCTGCAAACGTTTATGGAGATTCTCATCCATCCAGATCATGGTTGTTGTGACCTAGGCCCCAGCAGTTATTAGCAGACACAATCAATCCTAAATGAACATATTGTATTAGAATAGCTGGGAATTACTTCAGCTTAGTCCAAATTGAGTCCAAAAACGAAGTCCTTCAGAAAAAGTCCTTCGACCTTACCCACAAACGTTTGTCCTCTTTGGTAGTCCGCCAAAGGCTTTTCTTGGCAAAGCCCCATGAAGTTCAGAAACGAGAGACGACGGCTAGAACAAATGTAGCAACGTTGCTTTCCTACAAAGAACCCAACAGCCGTTGCTGGTCTTTTAAGCCTTATGGGAGGGGGCTAATCATCTCCTGGCCTTACTCCCATGTCATCCTTTTTGCTTCAGCTGCTCTTGCCTTCTGGCAGCTCTTCGCATGCGCTAGGCTCCTCCTGTTCCTCCTCCTCCTGTTCCTATGCCTCTCTGCTGTCTGCCTCTGGAGGCTTCGGAGTCCACGCATTGCTCCCAGATGGCCCTGGCTTCATCTCTGCCTTTGACGCAGACCCCTCATCCAGGCCTTCCCCAGAGTCCAGGACTGGCCCATGGTCCTCCCCAGCCTCCTCACTGTCCGACTTCGCCGCCAGCTCCGCAGGCTGCTGGCGGACCACAACTATGGTTTTCCCAAAGGTGCTTTTCGAAAGGCACCTGGACTTCCTTGGACTTCTATTTTTGCCCTTGAAAATGTATAGCTTTTCATCCAAGAAGCTTCTTCAGAACTTTGGGTGTCCCTGCAAATGCCAGAACGCAAGTTGGGAAAAGTTGTGTGTGCCTATTCTCATGACCGTGTCCTTTCAAGGAGGGGTCTCTGGTGGCCCACCAGATGTGATGGAGTGTTGTAATCCTACCCCACCAGGGCTTGCTATGTCATCCACCTGACTATGCTGCTTGCAATAGTAGGTTAGCAATGTTTGAAGCAGGGGTGAAATCCAGCAAGTTATGATAGGTTCTGGAGAACCAGTAGCAGAAATTTTGAGTAGTTCAGAGAACCGGTAGCAGAAATTTTGAGTAGTTTGGAGAATGGGTAACGGAAATTTTGAGTAGTTCGGAGAACCGGTAGCGGAAATTTTGAGTAGTTCGGAGAACCGGTAGTGGAAATTTTGAGTAGTTTGGAGAACCGGTAGCGGAAATTTTGAGTAGTTCGGCAAACCAGTAGCGAAAATTTTGAGTAGTTCGGAGAACCGGTAGCGGAAATTTTGAGTAGTTTGGAGAACCGGGAAATACCACCTCTGGCTGGTCCCAGAGTTGGGTGGGACTGGAGATTTTGCAATATCCTTCCCCTGCCACGCCCACCAAGCCACACCCACAGAACCGGTAGTAAAAAAAATTTGAATTTCACCACTGGTTTTAAGAGCCAGAGATGCCCTTCTGTAGTTGTTTTACGTAAATACCCTGCTCTGTTCCCAGGGCTCAAGGCTTCTCTCAACAATTCCGAATTGCATAGCCCTTGTAAAAGTCTAACTAGAAAAACAATGCCCATATAAATAGAACAGCAGGAATGGAAAAGGGAAGGAAGGAAGTAAATATGGTATGGATAATCAGAGGCCACTCTTGAAAGTATTGGCCAAAGATCAGTTTTGACTGCAATCTATAATTTGCTGGGGTGAGAGATGGTTACGGTTACTACTTCAGTAGGTTTTAGAAAGTGATTAAAGCTATTGAGGTAGGGTGAGGGAGAAGATTTTAAAACCACTTCCTTCCTGGCAGAGGTAAAATCCAGCAGATTCTGACAGGTTCTGGAGAACCGATAGTGAAAATTTTGTGTAGTTCGGAGAACCAGTATCAGAAATTTTGAGTAGGTCAGAGAACCGGCAAATACCACCTCTGGCTGGTCCCAGAGTGGGGTGGGAATAGAGATTTTGCAGTAGCCTTCCCCCACCATGCCCACCAAGCCACACCCACAGAACCGGTAGTAAAAAAAATTGAATTCCACCACTGGTTTTAAGAGCCAGAGATGCCCTTCTGTAGTTGTTTTACGTAAATACCCTGCTCTGTTCCCAGGGCTCAAGGCTTCTCTCAACAATTCCGAATTGCATAGCCCTTGTAAAAGTCTAACTAGAAAACAATGCCCATATAAATAGAACAGCAGGAATGGAAAAGGGAAGGAAGGAAGTAAATATGGTATGGATAATCAGAGGCCACTCTTGAAAGTATTGGCCAAAGATCAGTTTTGACTGCAATCTATAATTTGCTGGGGTGAGAGATGGTTACGGTTACTACTTCAGTAGGTTTTAGAAAGTGATTAAAGCTATTGAGGTAGGGTGAGGGAGAAGATTTTAAAACCACTTCCTTCCTGGCAGAGGTAAAATCCAGCAGGTTCTGACAGGTTCTGGAAAACCGGTAGTGGAAATTTTGTGTAGTTCGGAGAACCAGTAGCAGAAATTTTGAGTTGTTCAGAGAACTGGCAAATACCACCTCTGACTGGCCACTGAGTGGGGTGGGAATGGAGATTTTGCAATATCTTTCCCTTGCCACCCCCACCAAGCTACACCACGCCCACCAAGCCACACCCACAGAACCGGTAGTAAAAAAAAAATTGGATTTCACCACTGCTTCCTGGATATTTTAACAATCAATTAATCCAGTTTGTGGCAATAGCCATCCAAGGGGTTTTATGTTTAGCTTTTGGGCCCCAATACACAAATCTGATCCTTAATTATTGTTTATAAGTGGAAACTTTCCCTCCTTCTGTTTCCCACTTTTTCTGAGCACAAAGAACAGGTTACATTAAGTCAAAAAATAAATAAATACACCTTTGATCACACCTTAAAGTTGCTTGTTTAGCTGTCTGACTCTCTCCCTCCCTCCCTCCCTCTTCATTTTTCTAGACCACCCATGTCCCTCAATCATTTAGAAGTCAGAAATCTCTAATGCATAGGTATCCAACCTTGGCAACTTAAGACTTGTGAACTTTAAGTCTATAACCTGGCTGGGGAATTCTGGGAGTTGAAGTTCACAAGTCTTGAAGTTGCCACGGTTGGACACTCCGAATGCATCAGAAGTAGCGCAGTCACAATAGGGATGAAATCCTCCCGGTTCGCACCGGATCGAGAGATCCGGCAGCGATCTTGGCGGCTGGTTTGCCGAGCCGGTAGCGATGGTGGAACGAAGCTCCGCCCACCCGCCTGGGTGTTGTTACTTCCTGGTTTTAACCAGGAAGTAATGTGTTCATTACGTTCAGCGCATGCGCAGGTGGTTTTGCGCATGCGCAGTAGGTCTGCACGTGGGCGCGGCGCGTGCACTTCCAAACCACTAAGGAAGGTAAGTAGATTTCACCCCTGAGGCACAACCAAGTTGGGATTCAGCCGCATTTGCAGCTTCCAGTCAAAAAGGATTCAGGAAATAATGGCAAAGGGAATTCAGACTTTTCTTCGTGCTCCTTCCTCTCTGCTTATGATACATTCCTTGTTTGCATCTTCTTGGCAGGTTAATCCCTGCCTTGATTTATTTGCAAGTCCTTTTGCAGCCCTGCAGTTTCGTTTCCTTAGGTATGTAGTTAAGAATTTAGTCCACCGTGTCTTTAAAAAAAAACAAAAAACACCTTAAACTTTGGACTGTCCTTAAACTTTGGGCTGATCCAGACATAATGCCAGAGTTTCAGGCTGTTTGTCAAAGCAAAAGAGAACAGGATTGTCACTCTGCCTTAAACTTATTGGTCCAGATTGAGCCATTCCTTCTCATCAGGGGTGAAATGCTCCTGGTTCGGACCGGATCGCCTGATCCGGTAGCGATGGCGGCGGATGGTTCAGAGATCCGATAGCAAAAATCCCTGCTCCCCCCCCACCATGCCCAGCTGAGCTGCGCGATCATCAGAGTTTTTTTTTTTTTAACTTTTAAAAGCATTTTTTCTTTGGCCAAAAAAATGCTTTTAAAAGTAAAAAAAAAAGCCTCTGATGATCGCATGGCTCAGCTGGAATTGTCAGAGGCTTTTAAAAGCATTTTTTTTAACAACCTCTTCAGCCGATGATCCCAGCTGAGTTGCCTGATCATTTTTTTTACTACTGATTCTCCGAACTACTCAAAATTTCCGCTACTGGTTCTCCAGAACTGGTCAGAACCTGCTCAAACCCACCTCTGACTGCTCAACCCTCAATAGCCACCAGCTTTAAAAACCAGGCAGAAAACCATACCGAACAAAAAAATAAATAAAAACAGGGGAAAGGAGTTAGGAGAGAAAGCGCAGGGGGCAAAAAAAAAAAGGAACTCTTTTGGGAATAAGAGATTTCTCAACCCTTCCAACTCAGGCCTGTTTCTGATGGTAGTTTGCTTATCTATATTTTGAGCAACATGGAGCTCCTTCAGGAGCCTGGAGAAGGCCAGGGAGAGCCCTGACTTACTTCAATCTTCTGTTTAGCAAATGTTTCAAAGAAAGCGCGTGGGGAGGGGAGACAGACAGACAGAGGAGCAGAAGATAAGATAAGGGGGCAAAGACGTGCTGGAATCCACCTGCCTGTTTGCCTTCTCTGCCCAACTCTGACAAACAGGAATCTGCTCCAGGCACATAAAAAAAAGGCTGAAATACAGAAGAACTAGAAACTTCATTTTTAGCTGCTTGGAGTAAAGTTTCAGGATTCACAAAGCCATTCTCCACCTCTGGATTCAACCTTTCCTTTTGTCAGGCTGACCCAACCACTGGGCTTTTGAAACCATGGTTTGTCTCGTACAGAGGAATCCAATGCTGGTTTATTTAACTTCTGAGATTTACAGCCAGTGTTTCTATTACATACCATCAGAACTGAGCTGTTGGCTTTTAATTTATTTTTATTTAAGGGTCTCTTCCCTTCTCCTATCAAAGGCAATAAAAGAGAATATTTGTAGTAACTGTGAGAGGGATCTTGGAGACCTAGTGGACAACCATTTAGATATGAGCCAGCTGTGTTGCAGCAGCTGCCAAAAAGCCAACACAGTTCTGGACTGCATATTAACCGAGGGATAGAATCAAGATCATGTGAAATGTTAATACTACTTTATAATCCCTTGGTAAGGCCTCACTTGGAATATTGCATTCAGTTTTGGTCACCACGATGTAAAAAAGATGTTGAGACTCTAGAAAGAGTGCAGAGAAGAGCAACAAAGATGATGAAGGGACTGGAGGCTAAAACATATGAAGAACGGTTGCAGGAACTGGGTATGTCTAGTTTAATGAAAAGAAGGACCAGGGGAGACATGATAGCTGTGTTCCAATATCTCAGGGGTTGCCACAAAGAAGAGGGAGTCAAGCTATTCTCCAAAGCACCTGAAGGCAGGACAAGAAGCAATGGGTGGAAACTCATCAAGGAGAGAAGCAAGTTAGAACTAAGGAGAACTTTTCTGACAGTTAGAACAATTAATGAGTGGAACAACTTGCCTGCAGAAATTGTGAATGCTCCAACACTGGAAATTTTTAAGATGATGTTGGATAACCATTTGTCTGAAGTGGTGTAGGGTTTCCTGCTTGGGCAGGGGGTTGGACTAGAAGACCTCCAAGGTCCCTTCCAACTCTGTTATTATTATTACTAGCTCAGGGTTGAAATGAGGGGTCCTAGGTGGTCTCGTGAGCTCGGCTGCTTTCTTGCAGACATTTCAATACCCAAACTAGATAACGTTATCAAAGCTACAGCAAACCCCATCCCTTAACTAGCACTCATGATGTTAGTTTAGGTAATGAAAAATCAGCAAGCAAACAACCAAGCTGAGAGAGCAGCAAGAAACTCTCGGATTTAGATCATCTAAACAAACAACTCGCCTGGGATTCAGCTATTAAAACTTTCTGCACACTAGTGGGAATTTTCTGCCTCTACACAGTTAGGCAGTCACGTTTTAAAAAGAATCCTACTTTTTTTAAAAGGAGGAGTCCCAGGTACCCACTACAATTATCCCTGCCCTGTTCCCCTTTCTGGTGATCTGGATTGGCTGCATCTGCATTTCTAAAGGTTGCGTTAACACTTCTTCACAACTGCTTAAATCAGTACTGAGGTTGTAAAAGACTATAACAAGGAACACCTCAGATCCTTGAGTAGCCGTAGATTAGATTAGATTAGATTAGATTAGATTAGATTAGATTAGAGTAGAGTAGAGTAGAGTAGAGTAGAGTAGAGTAGAGTAGAGTAGAGTAGAGTAGAGTAGAGTAGAGTAGATTAACAGAGTTGGAATGGACTTTATAGGCCATCTAGGGATTTGGCAGAATCCTTCCCTGGAGTGGGGAGGGAATGGAGATTTTACAGTATCCTTCCCCTGGAGTGGGGAGGGAATGGAGATTTTACAGTATCCTTCCCCTGGAGTGGGGAGGGAATGGAGATTTTGCAATATCCTTCCCCTGGAGTGGGGAGGGAATGGAAATTTTGCAATATCCTTCCCCTGAAGTGGGGAGGGAATGGGGACTTTGCAGTATCCTTCCCCTGGAGTGGGGAGGGAATGGGGATTTTGCAGTATCCTTTCCCTGGAGTGGGGAGGAAATGGGGATTTTGCAGTATCCTTTCCCTGGAGTGGGGAGGGAATGGAGATTTTACAGTATCCTTCCCCTGGAGTGGGGAGGGAATGGAGATTTTACAGTATCCTTCCACTAGAGTGAGGAGGGAATGGAGATTTTGCAATATCCTTCCCCTGGAGTGGGGAGGGAATGGGGATTTTGCAGTATCCTTTCCCTGGAGTGGGGAGGGAATGGGGATTTTGCAGTATCCTTTCCCTGGAGTGGGGAGAGAATGGAGATTTTACAGTATCCTTCCCCTGGAGTGGGGAGGGAATGGAGATTTTACAGTATCCTTCCACTAGAGTGAGGAGGGAATGGAGATTTTGCAATATCCTTCCCCTGGAGTGGGGAGGGAATGGGGATTTTGCAGTATCCTTCCCCTGAAGTGGGGAGGGAATGGGGATTTTGCAGTATCCTTCCCCTGGAGTGGGGGAGGGAATGGAGATTTTACAGTATCCTTCCCCTGCCACACCCACCAAGCCACACCCACAGAACCGGTAGTAAAAAAAATTGAAACCCAGCACTGCCTTATTTCCTTTCCCTACAGAAGCCTCTGCTATCCTATCAGGCCTTTTTTTCCCCTTCCCCTTTTAAAAAGCTTCCCTTCCTATCCTCACCTTCTTTCTTCTTTCTTTTTTCAGTCACAATCCCCCCTTCCTCCTCTCACACTTTCTCCCTCCCTCCCTCTCTCACTTCCTGCGAAAACCTTTCACTCCTCATCTGAGAAGCTTCTTCAGCTCTACTTCTGAACTGAAGGAGCTGCGGATGAGAAGCTAAATGTTTTTAGACACTTGAGACAGGAGACAACTATGACTGAGAATCTTCACAGAGAGTCAGAGTCTCTTGGTTTTTAGCCTGGTGCATTAACAACTAGAGTAGGCCAAACTGGTTCTCATACTATGGCTATATATTGTTGTGTTTACATATATATTGTTGGTGAACATGTCACTTAGAACAGGGGTCTCCAACCTTGGTCCCTTTAAGACTTGTGGACTTCAACTCCCAGAGTTCCTCAGCCAGCTTTGCTGGCTGAGGGACTCCGGGTGTTGAAGTCCACAAGTCTTAAAGGGACCAAGGCTGGAGACACCTGACTTAGAAAGCCTCAGGTGAGTTTGTCTTTGTGAGGATGGGAAAGACAACTTCCATTTTATTGAGTAGGGATGACTTAATGCAAGCTTGCGCCCTAATGAAGGCACTCTAGAATACAGCTCGCCTGTTTGGAACCCTCACCACATCTCTGACATCAATACAATTGAATGAGTCCAGAAATATTTCACAAGAAGAGTTCTCCATTCCTCTGTAAACAACAAAATACCTTATCCCACCAGACTTGAAATCCTAGGCTTAGAAAACTTGGAACTCCGTCGCCTTCGACAAGACCTAAGTTTAACTCATAGAATTATCTATTGTAATGTCCTTCTGTTAAAGACTACTTCAGCTTTAACTGCAATAATACAAGAGCAACCAACAGATTTAAACTTAATGTTAACCGCTTTAATCTAGATTGCAGAAAATATGATTTCTGTAACAGAATCATCAGTGCTTGGAACACTTTACCTGACTCTGTGGTCTCTTCCCATAATCCCAAAAGCTTTAACCAAAAACTTTCTACTATTGACCTCACCCCATTCCTAAGAGGACCAAAAGGGGCGTGCATAAGCGCACAAATGTGCCTACCGTTCCTGTCCTATTGTTTTTCTTTTCTTCTTCCTATATATATATATAGATGCTTATACCTCCCAATATTTACTCATATATATGTTTATATACTATAAAATCTTTTTATATGATGTTGTGACAAAATAAATAAATAAATAAATAAATAAAATAAACTTTGCATAGAAGAAAGAGTCTCAAGGCTTTAGGGTAAATGGGCAATCCACACTGTGCCTCCTGTGTAAATAGGATGTAGCTACTTTCAAAGCAACACATAATAAAGCATTCCTTTTGGTTGTCAGAAGAGTCCCATTGTCCCTGCTTCCTATTCATTACAAAGCACACCATCGCACATTCAAGGCTCCCCAGGGAGAAGGCACAGTGGTGGGATTCAAATTTTTTACTACTGGTTCTGTGGGTGTGGCTTGGTGGGCATGGCAAGGGAAGGTTACTGCAAAATGCCCATTTCCTCCCAATCAGCAGGGACTCGGGAGGCAGAGAATAGATGGGGGCGGGGCCAGTCAGAGGTGGCATTTACCGATTCTCCAAACTACTCAAAATTTCCGCTACCGGTTCTCCAGAACTGGTCAGAACCTGCTGAAACCCACCTCTGGAGAAGGGGCTGTTGAGGAGGAGCCTGGGAATCCGGCCATACAATACCAATCCATCACGGAAGGCAACGCATCCCCTCTTAAGAAGCCTCCTGTTCTTAACAACTCCTTGGATTACTGACGTGCCACCTTTATAACCAGCTGCGGTTCCTTCTTGTAGTCTTGTATGCCAAGTGTGGCCTTACCAGGGGCATTATAAAATGGTACTAACACTTCATGTGATCTTGATTCCATCTCTTTGTTAATGTAGCCTAGAACTGTGTTGGCTTTTTTGGCAGCTGCAGCACACGGCTGGCTCATATATAAATGATTGTGCGCTAGAATTCCAAGATCCTTCTAACAATTACTACTATGGAGCGAGGTACCACATATACTCTCCCTTTGCATTTGGCTTTTCTTGCCTAAATGTAGAGCCTTGCTTTTTTCACCGCTAAATTTCATTTTATTAGCTAGCACCCAGCAATCAAATCTGTCAGGATCCTTCCGTACCTTAAGCCCATCTCTTAGAGCAGCAGTCACCAACTGGTGGTCCGTGAGAAATTTTTGGTGGTCCTCAGAAAAATTATTTGCATTTTTTATATTGCACTAAATCAGGGATCCTGAAACTCCGGCCCCTGGGCCAGATACGTGTAATGAACGTTTGTGTTGCTGCAGAGAGTCTCCCCCTTCGAGGTTTTCTTGTGTGGGTCAGAGGGGGGGGGGGGAGAAATTCCGACTTGGGGTCTGCTTCAGCCTCCTGCTGTGGGGCTTTGGGCGAAGGCTGGGGGGAAGAGCCGCCGGTGGCAAAGAGCTGGTGGTTGGAGACCCCTGTTCTATTCTATTCTAGCGTGCTTTGTGATGGGCAAAAACAATGAATAAAACAAAAAGACCTGCGTTTATCAGATTAGGCAAACTGACTCCCAAACCTTGCAAACATCCTAACAAGCTCATTCCAAAACACGAACTAATATGCTGAATGTATATATTTAAGAGCAAGTCTTGTGTTGGAGGACCAGGATACAGGAAAGCTAAGGAATCTGCTGAAATATTGCCACCAAGTGCACAATTCTTGTTTGTGACGAGCGCCCTCTACTGGCTAGCTGCGTATGCTACATCGGAAATGAATGTTCTGCTAACCAACTTCGCTATGCAGTAGAAGTTTTTACGCCGTGTTGTTCATTTACAAAGAGCCATAGCGTATACAGGCCGTCCTCGACTTGTAACAGTTCCTTTAGTGTCTGTTCAAAGTTACAGTGGCACTGAAAAAAGCGACTTACGACCATTTTTCACAGTTGCAACCTTCAAATTCAAATGCTGGGCAACTGACTCATATTTATGACGGTTGCCGCGTCCCGGGGGTCATGGGATCCCCTTTTGCGACCTTCTGAAGACCCATGTCAATGTGGGAAAGCAGGAGCAGCCGCCTTACTAACAAATGCGATGGTTCACTTAAAACAACTTGTGTCAGGAAAAGTTGTACAATGGGACTCACTTAACTAATGTTTCACTTAGTAACGTAAATCTTAGGCTCAGTTGTGGTTGTAACTCGACAACTACCTCTATGTGGCCCTTTTGGGGTTTCATTTTCTTCATAAAATATACCTTTGCAGTATCACCCTGCAGCTTCACCATGATTAAGTGTTAAATTTGTACCCTATGACTATCATTAAGTGTTGTACCTTGATGAAGGTATCTTTTCTTTTATGTACACTGAGAGTCTATGCACCAAGACAAATTCCTTGTGTGTCCAATCACACTTGGCCAATAAAGAATTCTATTCTATTCTATTCTATTCTATTCTATTCTATTCTATTCTATTCTATTCTATTCTATTCTATTCTATCATTAAGTGTTGTACCTTAGAATTCTTGATGAACGTATCTTTTCTTTTATGTACACTGGGAGCATATGCACCAAGACAAATTCCTTGTGTGTCCAATCACACTTGGCCAATAAAAATTCTATTCTATTCTATTCTATTCTATTCTATTCTATTCTATTCTATTCTATTCTATTCTGACTATCATTAAGTGTTGTACCTTATGATTCTTGATGAATGTATCTTTTCTTTTATGTACACTGAGAGCCTATGCACCAAGACAAATTCCTTGTGTGTCCGATCACACTTGGCCAATAAAGAATTCTATTCTATTCTATTCTATTCTATTCTATTCTATTCTATTCTATTCTATTCTATTCTATTCTATTCTATGACTATCATTAAGTGTTGTACCTTATGATTCTTGATGAATGTATCTTTTCTTTTATGTACACTGAGAGCCTATGCACCAAGACAAATTCCTTGTGTGTCCGATCACACTTGGCCAATAAAGAATTCTATTCTATTCTATTCTGTGACTATCATTAAGTGTTGTACCTGATGATTCTTGATGAATGTATCTTTTCTTTTATGTACACTGCGAGCCTATGTACCAAGACAAATTCCTTGTGTGTCCGATCACACTTGGCCAATAAAGAATTCTATTCTATTCTATTCTGTGACTATCATTAAGTGTTGTACCTTATGATTCTTGATGAATGTATCTTTTCTTTTATGTACACTGAGAGCCTATGCACCAAGACAAATTCCTTGTGTGTCTAATCACACTTGGCCAATAAAGAATTCTATTCTATTCTATTCTGTGACTATCATTAAGTGTTGTACCTGATGATTCTTGATGAATGTATCTTTTCTTTTATGTACACTGAGCCTATGCACCAAGACAAATTCCTTGTGTGTCCGATCACACTTGGCCAATAAAGAATTCAATTCTATTCTATTCTATTCTATTCTATTCTATCATTAAGTGTTGTACCTTATGATTCTTGACGAACGTATCTTTTGTTTTTATGTACACTGAGAGCCTATGCATCAAGGACAAATACCTTGTGTGTCCAATCACACTTGGCCAATAAAGAATTCTATTCTATTCTATTCTGTGACTATCATTAAGTGTTGTACCTGATGATTCTTGATGAATGTATCTTTTCTTTTATGTACACTGCGAGCCTATGTACCAAGACAAATTCCTAGTGTGTCCAATCACACTTGGCCAATAGAGAATTCTATTCTGTTCTGTTCCGTTCTGTTCCGTTCCATTCCATTCTATTCTATTCTATGACTATCATTAAGTGTTGTACCTTATGATTCTTGATGAAGGTATCATTTCTTTTACGTACACTGAGAGCATATGCACCAAGACAAATTCCTTGTGTGTCCAATCACACTTGGCCAATTAAAAAATTCTATTCTATTCTATATGTTAGCAGTAAGGTATAATTGTTTTGTCTTATTTTTAGACAAAGATGCATAGGAAGAGCTGGGACTCATAGCTACTGCAGGTAGTCCTCGACTTACAACAGTTTGTTTAGTGACTGTTTGAAGTTACGGCCCTGAAAAAGTGACTCATGATCATTTTTCACACTAATGACCATTGCAGCATCCCCGTGATTACATGATCAAATTTCAGACTCATATTTATGACCCATTGCAGGGTCCCAGGGTCATGGGATCCCCTTTTGCGACCTCCTGACAAGCAGTCAATTGGGGAAGCTGAATTCACTTTAACAACTGTGTGACTAATATAACAACTGCAGTCATTCACTCAACCAAGGTGGCAAGGAGAGTCAAAAATGGGGCAAAACTCACTTAAGAAATTCTTCACTTAGCAACATAAATTTTGTGCTCATTACCGGTCGTAAATTGAGGACTACCTGTACTCCGAATTATAGTTTGTCAGTCTTTGATTGCCCATAATGCTAACCGCTGTAGATACATGGCAGGTTGTATCCATGTACTACAAGTTCTGGGAGTTGTTACTTGTGGCCTATCTTGGACCTCGGAATCTGTTATGATACTTTTAGCTACAGTCAATTTAGGCGAGAGTGAAAAAGAGACCTTGGAGAGAACATTAGGAGTCATAACACCACTCACTGTACATAGCGCAGGTTGTGACCCAGGCCCAAGTAGGTAGTAATAACCTTAGTCTTAGTCCAATTAGGCAAACTGCCAAAGGCCCTTCCTGGCAAACGTCCAGAAGCCACAAAAACAAAGACATACACGAAGCAGAAGACGCAGCTACAACATTGTTTTCTAGCAAAGCTGAAACACCCTTGCTGGTCTGTTTTAAGCCTTATGGGAGGGGCCAATCATCTCTTGGCCCTACTCCCGAGTTGTCCTTTTTGCTTGAGCTGCTCTTGCCTTTTGGCAGCTCTTCTCAAGCGTGCATTAGGAACAGGCTCCTCCTGTTCCTCTGCCTCACTACTATCAGTCTCTGGAGGCTCTGGAGTCCGCACCTCACTCCCCGATGGCCCTGGCCTCACCCTCAGCCTCATCGCTGTCCGACTCTGTTGCCAGCTCCGTAGGCTGCTGATGGACCACAACAGCGCAATTGGCACAATAGAAAGCCACAATGTGTTTGAACCAGCACAAGAACAGCTGGTTTCCCAAGAACTGTTTTGAATAGCTCAATGCCTCCGGAAATGGCATTCGGCCACCAGGGAGAGTGGAAGAATGCCAGCGTGTTCAATCAAAGGAAATGCAACCTCAAAGCCTCACCGAACTCCTCTTATGAAAATGAGGACATCAGTGGCAGAACTTGCAACCCAGCCTTACACAGGTGAGGTTCTCTCACTATTCAGGCAGGTAAGGAAAACAGCAGCACTTACCATGTTGAGCCTCTGACTGGCTAAATATTTGACCGAGGTCACCTAATATCCTCCTCCCCACTCCGCATAAAAAGAAAGCCAATCTCCTCATAACCCCCACACCCTGGGACATACATAAATATAAACACAGGTTAGTCCTTGACTTACAACCTCTCACTTAGTGACAGTTTGATTTTACACCAGACCCCCCCCCCAAAAAAAACCGATTACAAAGTTCTGACAGTCACCTGATTGCATTTGGGGTGTTTGGCATGGCAACTGGCCGGCATTTATGGCTATTTGCAGAGTCCTGCAGTCACGCGACCGCAATTGATGATGGTATTTTGTCCGTTGGATGCAACGGGTTTGTGTAACCCTCGCAGCATTTAACAGCTGTTGCCAAAAAGGCAAAAATTGGCTGTGCTCATTTGGAGAACTACTTAATGACTGGTAGAATTGCCTAGTGTAATTCCTGATCCAATTATCCCTGTAAGTCAAGGACTATCTTCGTGCAACTTCTTATTCTGCTTATCCTTGCCCTTCCCTCTCTCTCATTCAATATCTCGTTATATCCATATTACCATATTTTTTGGAGTATAAGACGCATCTTTTTTCCCCAAAAAAGAGGGTGAAAATCTGGGTGCGTTTTATACTCCGAATGTAGCCCAGCCCAGCTTCTCAAATGGAGGTTTCAGAGGCTGAAAGAAGCTTCAGAAACGAAGCCCCCAAACAGAGCTTCAGAAAAGAAGCCCCCAAACAGAGCTTCAGAAAAGAAGCCCCCAAACAGAGCTTCAGAAAAAAACCCTCCAAATAGAGCTTCAGAAAAAAAGCCTCCAAACAGAGCTTCAGAAAAAAAGCCTCCAAATAGAGCTTCAGAAAAAAAGCCCCCAAACAGAGCTTCAGAGACTATTTTTCTGAAACTGTTTCGGAGGCTTTCAGAGGCAGAAAAAAGTTTTTTTCTGAAATAGAGTTTCAGAGGCAGAAAAAAAAGCAAGGCACAGAGCTCACAACCAAGGAACCTGTTGCTAAAATTCACCTCTGGGAACCGCTGATTGGGGGGGCCAATCCACCTGCCAATCAGTTTTTTTCTTATTTTCCTCCCCAAAAACTAAGGTGCATCTAATACTCTGAAAAATACGGTAATAAAGAGCATTCAGATGATCCTGCAGCAGTTACCGCAGTAGCTTGCAGCCAAACCTACTGTATTTCATATTATTAAATAGAAATTTTTTTAAAAAAAATCACTGATGGGGCATTTACCTGTGCTAGAGATTACAAAAACTCCTTCCTGACCTCAAGAATTAGAACTAAGGAGAAATTTCCTGACAGTTAGAACAATTAATCAGTGGAATAACTTGCCTGCAGAAGTTGTGAATGCTCCAACACTGGAAATTTTTAAGAAAATGTTGGATAGCCATTTGTCTGAAGTGGTGTAGGGTTTCCTGCCTGGGCAGGGGGTTGGACTAGAACAGGGGTCTCCAACCTTGGTCCTTTTAAGACTTGTGGACTTCAACTCCCAGAGTCCCTCAGCCAGCAAAGCTGGCTGAGGAACTCTGGGAGTTGAAGTCTACAAGTCTTAAAGGGACCAAGGTTGGAGACCCCTGGTCTAGAAGAACTCCAAGGTCCCTTCCAACTCTGTTATTATATTATTATTATTATTATTATTATTATTATTATTATTATTATTATTATTATTATTATTATTATTATTATTATTATTATTATTAGAGGGAAGAGAGCAAGAGGGTTGCCAGAACGTAAAGAAAAAAAGGCAGGCATGGGGGCGATTGTTTTATCCATCCTTATACATATACATATATATATTATATTTCACATAGACATCTGGCTTAATATCTTAAAGAGAAGCGTCACAGGGAAAGAAGTCAGCATTCGGAGCTGAATCCACGCCGTCCGGGACCTTCGGAAATTCCATCTTCCCGTCACTCTTAGATTTGCATCGTGGGGCAGGGAGAGTTTGGCAAGAGGGGCAAGGCAGAAGTGCTTCGGCCACAGAACCGAGCCATCAAGAGACTCCCCGTCGCTTCTGGCCGCAAACCAAGGATTAATACGAGCACCGACAATCACTTTCCAGAGTCCCGGAACTAAGGCCTACTTGGCGGCCTGGGAAACCATCATTCCCAAAGCTGTCAAAAGACAAATGTCCGCGCGGCGGCAAACATTGGTTGCTTTAAGAATGATGGCCCAAAACTAGGGTAAGTTGAAAAGAAAGAAAAAGAAAGAAAAAGAAAAGAAAAGCCATTTGCCTTGGGGAACGCCCTCTCCCTCCCTCAAACGCCTTCCCCAAAGGTCCCTCCATGGCATTCTGACTTGCAATGGTGGTCCTTGCCCTCTTGCCCCCAAGGCCTCCTTTCCTGCAGATGTCTTTAAAAGGCCGAATTTGGGTGAGAAGATCCCCGGTGGAAATCTCCCATCTGACTGCGTTCCTTTTCTTCAGCTTCCTGAGCTCCCGCTATCATTTTAAGACTGGGAATAGACGGCCAGGATGGTGCCGCCCTCTGCTGGGCTCTGGTAGCGCTGGCGGGCGTGCTTCTCGCAGTACATCTCTTCCCCAACCCAGAAATGGCCGCGCATCTTCAGGTTGAGCCCGCAGTCGGAGCAAACGTAGCAAGACGGGTGGCGGTAGCGGTTCTCTTGGATTTTCACAGCCTGGTATCTGGGGAAGACGGAGCAGAAGAGAAGTCCGGTGAGAAGGACTAGCATCTACAGCAGGGGGAGGGGGGGTGTTGAACCTTGGCAAGATCTGCGGGCTTTCAACTTTCCGGATATTCCCAGCCAACCATCCGCAAATCGAAGTTCCACGAGTCTTAAATTTGCCGTGGTGGGACACCCCTGATCTACAGCAGGCCAAGTATCATTGGCCAAATGACACCAGCTCTCCAAAATGCTGGCTTAACCAAGCATTATCTTTTTTTTTAAAAAAAGTTTTTTTTTCTTTTTTTCTTTTCTTATATACATATTGTAAATGTACATTCTCTTATCCTTACATAATCATACCTATTTTTTCTAAAGGAAGCACAAAAATAAAACACTTTAATTCTGTTTGGGGTTGCTCTTCTACCCTTTCTTTCCCTTCGTTTCACAACAAACCTTCTCCTCCTCTTTTCCCTCCCTCCCTCACTTTTCCTACCTTCTTCCTCCTCCTCTCCTTCCTCTTTCCTACTTCCCTCTCCCCCATTCCTCTCTTCTTTCCTTCTTTTCTTACCTTCTCCCCTGCTCTTATCCCCTATCCTATCCTCCTATCCTTCCCCTTCCTTCCATCCCACTCTCTCCGTCACCTCCTCTATCTTACCCTC
Organism: Ahaetulla prasina; assembly: GCF_028640845.1. NCBI lineage: Eukaryota > Metazoa > Chordata > Lepidosauria > Squamata > Colubridae > Ahaetulla > Ahaetulla prasina. The sequence continues at coordinate 4,891,504 of NC_080547.1, read as the reverse complement.
TGTTCCTCTCTTCTTTCTTTCTTCTTTGTTGTGTAATATTTCCCTTGTCTGATAGCTGAGCAACTCCAATTTACTAATATTGTATACTTTCTTTTCAGTTTCTTTTCCATTTAACCCAATCTATCATTTCGTAATTGTACATTTATATTTATAATCTTCTTTCCTTCCCTCCCCCAACCCCCTTTTCTATTTACTTTCGCAAACCAAGAATTCTCGAGTGTAAACAAGAATTTACATGCACAAGAGTTGCATGTGCTTGGCTGAGGAATTCTGGGAGTTGAAGTCCACAAGTCATAAAGTTGCCAAGGTTGGAGACCCCTGCTCTAAAGTCCTCCGATGGACATTATGATTTTTTGCCATCTCGGTCTTTGAAGTGACTCTATCTAACGAAACCAAATAAATACATTCCTGCAGAGGTAATCCAGGCTACCAATTTTCTCTTTTCTGGCCACTCCACTCGCTATGCAAGCTTCTTTTTGCATAGATTGTTGTCGTTACCTTCAAGAGTGTTGATGGCCTCTTCAAAGGACGATGTGGAGCGATGGCTGCCTTCAGCCACTCCACCTCTTTTCTTTTGGAAACAAACAAGCATTCAGCAGTCAAGCTGGTATTTAGGAGGCGCATTGCTCATGTACACCACAGCGCCAAGTATCCAGACAAGCACATTCCAGGTGGTTGAACCTCAACTCAGGGGTGAAATGTAAAATTTGTTACTATCGGTTTGCTGGGCGGGGCTTGGTGGGGTGGGGTGGGTTAATGTGACTGGGTGGGCGGCCAACTTTTAAAAAAAAACAACACTTTTAAACACATTTTTTCTACAACCTCTTTGGCCGAAGAGGTTGTAAAAAAAATGCATGGTGGTGAAGTAAGTCAGCCGCTCTTGATTTTGCATTTGATAAGCGAAGAGAAGGACATGGGGCAAAATTCGGGTGGACTGGACAACGGCACCATGCTGCCAGCATAATTTTACAACCGTGGGTTCTGTGGGTGTGGCTTGGTGGGCGTGGCAGGGGAAGGATACTGCAAAATCCCCATTTCCTCCCGATCAGCTGGGACTCGGGAGCCAGAGAATAGGTGGGGGTGGGGCCAGTCAGAATTTTCACTACCGGTTCTGTGGGTGTGGCTTGGTGGGCGTGGCATGGCTTGGTGGGCGTGGCAGGGGAAGGATACTGCAAAATCCCCATTTCCTCCCGATCAGCTGGGACTCAGAAGCCAGAGAATAGATGGGGGCGGGGCCAGTCAGAATTTTCACTACCGGTTCTGTGGGTGTGGCTTGGTGGGCGTGGCAGGGGAAGGATACTGCAAAATCCCCATTTCCTCCCGATCAGCTGGGACTCAGAAGCCAGAGAATAGATGGGGGCGGGGCCAGTCAGAATTTTCACTACCGGTTCTGTGGGTGTGGCTTGGTGGGCGTGGCAGGGGAAGGATACTGCAAAATCCCCATTTCCTCCCGATCAGCTGGGACTTGGGAGGCAGAGAATACCACCAGAGGCCAGCCAGAGGTGGTATTTACCGGTTCTCCAAACTACTCAAAATTTCCGCTACCGGTTCTCCAGAACTGGTCAGAACCTGCTGAAACCCACCTCTGCACCTGTACTATGGAAGGGACCATCTCTGACCTCTCACTGGCTGCTCTTAGCATGGCTCATCTTCATCCACTCCTCTTTAGGTTTTCCAGCCTGGCAGGTTACACCGCCATTTCCAGTTATGGGTTGCCAAATCAGAGCCGTGGAAACAGCCCTTTAATCATGCAATTACCAAAACCATCCGCAGCTCTTATTCGGAAAGATAAATAAATCAACAAGTTTTGGGCACTCTTCAGGCCCAAAACTCACCTGAGAGGTTAGCCCTTGCCCCACCTCTGGTGTTAATCCCTGCCAAGGATTCCTTTGAAGATCAAAAGAAGGAGGAATGACTGTCCTGAAAGAAGACAGGCTCATCATCCTTTCATTGTTATTTTGGATTGATTTTTATCGCAATTTCTTCCTTGGGAGCTGCCCAGAGTCGCTCAGTCAGCAGGCACTGAGGTTTAATAAACTTAGCTATGGAGATTCCTAATCATCCAGGTCATGGTTGTCCCAAAAGACAACTGGACTTTCTTGTGCTTCCCCACCCCCGCGTTTGAAAACATTCCAAAGAACTGAAAAATGGATGAAAAGCAAAAGGTTTTCAAATAAACAAAAAACTAAGGAAGTCCAGCAAAATAATTTGTTTTAATAAATTATTAATAATAACACCAAATTAGCAATAGCACTTAGACTTATATACCACTTCATAGTGCTTTATAGTCTTCTCGAAGCAGTTTACAGAGTCAGCCTCTTGCCCCCAACAATCTGGGTCCTCATTTTACCGTCCTCGGAAGGATGGAAGGCTGAGTCAACCTTGAGCCAATCAGGATTGAACTACTGGCAGTGGGCAGAATTAGCCTGCAATACTACATTCTAACCACTGCGCCACCATGGCAAGAAAAAAGGAAGGGAGGGAGGGAGGGATGGAGGGAGGGAGGAGGAAGAAAGGAAGGAAGGAAGGAAGAAATCAATAGCACTTATAATTATATATCATGTCACAGTGCTTTCCAGTCCTCTCTAAGTGGTTTACAGAGTCAGCCTCTTGCTCCCAACAATCTGGGTCCTCATTTTACCGACCTTGGAAGGATGGAAGGCTGAGTCAACCTTGAGCCAATCAGGATCGAACTACTGGCAGTGGGCAGAATTAGCCTGCAATACTACATTCTAACCACTGCGCCACCATGGCAAGAAAAAAAGGAAGGAAGGAAGGAAGGAAAGGAGGAAGGGAGGGAGGGAGGGAGAAGGAAGGAAGGAAGGAAGGAAGGAAGGAAGGAAGGAAGGAAGGAAGGAAGGAAGGAAGGAAGGAAGGAAGGAAGGAATCAATAGCACTTAGACTTATATACCACTTCACAGTGCTTTTACAGCCCTCTCTAAGTGGTTTACAGAGTCAGCCTCTTGCCCCCGACAATCTGGGTCCTCATTTTACCGACCTCGGAAGGATGGAAGGCTGAGTCAACCTTGAGCCTGGTGAGATTCGAACTGTCAAACTGCTGGCAGCCGGCAGTCAGCAGAAGTAGCCTGCAGGACTGCATTCTAACCACTGCGCTACCGTGGCTCAAAAACAGAAAAAAATACATATTTATATCACCACCTTAGCAAACGCTAAACACTGCTACTCTGCTGGCTGGTTCAAAATAGACCCTCTTCCCCTTACCAAACCATTCCTAACCCTTTTCCTTTCTATGTCTTTTTTTTATTTTTTAATGAAAGCTTCCTGTTCGAAATTCAATTACACATTGTCAGGGCATGCTGGCAATTCACACACCCTGTAAACAGCTGCTGGAGTCTCTTACCTGATTTTTATTTTTATTGGATGGGTTTTTAAAATTTTGTTATTTTACGGGGGAGTACGTTTTTTAACATTTTTGGGCATTTGAATTAGTTTTTTTAAGGGATGTTTTTAATTACTGTGTGTATTTATATTTTATCTGCCTGTTCACCGCCCTGAGTCCTTCGGGAGTAGGGCGGTATACAAATTAAAATATTATTATTATTATTATTACCCACCAGATGGCTATAAGCAGTGGTGGGATTCAAGTAATTTAACAACCGGTTCTCTGCCCCAATGATTTCTTCCAACAACCAGTTTGCCAAACAGCTCAGAAAGTTAACAACCGGTTCTCCCGAAGTGGTGCGAACTGGCTGAATCCCACCACTGGCTATAAACCCTTTTGGCCCATTGAAGGGTATAGGCACAAGGCCGCCTGCCCAGAGTCAAATCCAACTTCCTGCCACCTGAAATATCTTTCATAGACATGGGTAGTCCTCAGCCTAGGACCACTAACAGAGACTGGAAAATTCATTAAGCGATGTGATTGTTAAATGAGGTGTCCTATGGTTGCAGCTGATGGGGTGACCTTTTTTTTTTTATGTGGTCATTAAGTGAGACATCACACGACTGTGACTTGCAACTTCCTGCCAGCTTTCCCCTTTGCCGATGTGGAAGATGGTTGGGATGATCACGCAACTGAAGGACAATGCCGTTGTCATAAATGTGAGCCGGTCGCCTATGCGCCTGGATTGTGATCAGGGATGTCGTAACGGCCATAAGTAGAGGACGGATCATAAGTATTTTTTTTTTCAGCGAAGTCAAAATGTTGAATGGTCACTAAGTGAGGACTACTTGCATTGGACCAAGTTAGCATAATGCCCAGCACCATGTGGTGCTGTAATCCAGCCCATCAAATTGCCCCATGTCCTTCTCTTTGCTTACCAGAATAACAGAGCTGAAAGGAACCCTGGAGGTCTTCTATTATTTATTTATTTATTTATTTTATTTATTTAATCATATTTATATACCGCCCTATCTCCCGAAGGACTCAGTCCAACCCCCTGCTCAAGGAAGAGACCCTATTGGACAAATGGCTGTCCAATCTCTTCTCAAAAACCTCCAGTGTTGGAGCACCCATAACATCTGGAGACAATTCAATCCACTGATTAATCGGCTGGCGGCCCCCCAGGGGAAGATCCTTCTCTGTGGGGGCTCCTACTCTTTGGAATGAACTTCCCCCTGGTTTACGCCAAATACCTGACCTTCGGACCTTTCGCCGCGAATTGAAAACATATTTGTTTATTCGCGCGGGGCTAGCTTAAACTTTTTAAACTGTTTAGTTTTTAAATTTTAAATTCTATTTATATTTTAAATTGGGGTTTTTAGATTTTAATTATTTTAATTTCTCGGCCAATTGTGTAATAAGTTTCTTAATTTAGTTTTTTAATATTGTATATTGTGTATGTTTTTAGCCTGTCTGAGTCCTTCGGAAGAAGGGAGGTCTAGAAATTCAATAAATAATAATAATAATAATAATTGTTCTCACTGTCAGGAAATTTCTCCTTCGTTCTAGATTGGTTCTTTCTTTGATAAAAGTTTCCATCTATTTATCCCAAAGGTGCTTTTTCCCGAAGCAACTGGACTTTCTTGGTTTTTCTTTGAAGACATTTCACTTCTCATCCAAGAAGCTTCTTCAGCTCTGACAAAGCTGGCTGAGGAATTCTGGGAGTTGAAGTCCACAAGTCTTAAAGCTGCCAAGGTTGGAGACCCCTGCTTTGGAGAATAGGTCGACCCCCTCTTCCATGTGGCAGCCCCTCAAATAGTTGAAACGGAAGGCCTTCCCCTCTATTCCAGTCCCGTTGGTACTAAACCCTACTTAAGGATTAGGCCAGTGGTTCTCAACCTTTATAGTGCTGCGACCCCTTTAATACAATTCCCCACGATGTGGCGACCCCAACCGTAAAATTATTTTCGTTTTGAATTTATCCCGCCTGAAGCCGTATCGGGCTAGCAATCTGAACTGCTTGCGATTGCCTTGAGGGCGGAGGCATTAAAGCGGAGACTCCTCCCCTATTAAGTTTATCGTGCCTGAAGCCAGGTTAGGCTAGCGATTGGGAGTGATTGCAGCTGGCTTGAGAGGGAGACATCAGAGCAAAGATTTCTCTCTTTTTTAATTCATCGCGCCTGAAGCCGAATTCGGCTAGCGATTTAAAGAGCCTGCAGCTGGCTTGTGGAGTCTACCATTGGAGCACGATTCTTCTCGCCTGGACTACTGTAACGCTCTCTACATAGGGCTCCCCTTGAGGTGCACCCGGAGACTTCAGTTGGTTCAGAATGCAACCGCGCGGGTGATAGAGGGAGCCACTCGTGGCTCCCATATAACACCGATCCTGCGCAGGCTGCACTGGCTACCTGTGGTTTTCCGGGTGCACTTCAAGGTGCTGGTTACCACCTTTAAAGCGCTCCATGGCATAGGACCGGGATATCTTCGGGACCGCCTTCTGTTACCACATGCCTCCCACCGGCCGGTACGCTCCCATAGAGAGGGTCTTCTCAGGGTGCCGTCAGCCAAACAGTGTAGGCTGGCGACCCCCAGGGGGAGAGCCTTCTCGGTGGGGGCACCTACCCTCTGGAATGAGCTTCCCCCAGGACTTTGACAACTTCCTGACCTCCGGACCTTTCGCCACGAGCTCAAGACATATCTATTCTTCCGAGCTGGACTGGCTTAAATAGAGTTTTTAAACATGGATTTTATTGGGGTTTATTTTATATTTTATATTGTATTTTAAATTTAGGCTATATTGAATAAGTTTTTTAAATAGTGTTTTTATTGTAATGTATTGTATTATTTTATCTGCCTGTTCACCGCCCTGAGTCCTTCGGGAGAAGGGCGGTATAAAAATTAAATTATTATTATTATTATTATTATTATTATTATTATTATTATTCAACTCGCAAGTATACTTCCCATATTTCCGATGGTCTTAGGTGACCCCTGGCAAATCGTCATTCGACCCCCAACAGGGTCACGACCCACAGGTTGAGAACTGCTGGATTCGGCATACTCACGTGATGGGGCTGTCGCATTTCTCACAGATGTGCAACTTCTGAGTGCTTCCTGCCGTAGCACTGCTGACCGGCTTGTGCAAAGTGGGAGAGAGCTGGCTGGGGAAATGGGTTGCCGTGCCCTCTGTCAAAGCAGCACAGAAAGTACATTAGCAAACAGTATTTTTTTAAAAAAACAAACAAACACATTACCGGTTTTAAAGAATGTTCAGCCAACCCTATGCAAGGGTGGGGCTGCTGGGGGTTCGGGAGAACCTCTAGCTAAGATTCTGTGCAGTTCGGAGAACCCGCAAATCCCACTCCTGGCTGACCCCGCCCACCCTGCCCCTCCCCTCCCAGGAGTCCCCATGCGGCCCATTTGGGATGCAGGTAAATGCAGGGCAGATGCGGAGGCTCGGGGAGGGCAAAAAACAGGCCTATTGGAAGTTCGGGAAGGATGGAAATGGAGGGCCTCCGGAGCCTGGGGAGGCTGTTTTCACCCTTCTGGAGGCTCAAGGAAAGCCTACAGAGCCTGGGGAGGACAAAAACACCAACACCACCCCGTTGCGATGCAGGAGGCCAACTAGGCCACGCCCAACCAGCAACCGGCCAGAGAACCCCTTGCTAAAAATTTTAAAGCCCACCCCTGACCCCTATGTACATCGATCCAGAAAGAAGTGTTTTTTCTTCTCAGTGAAAAAAAAAATCACATCTGCAACCTCAAAAAAACAACACCCCTATTTCACTGAATGAATATTTTTTTTTCTTCTTTCAATGTCAGCATCAAAAGCTGAAGCAATTTCAGGATGGCGCGTCAAACAGGCCAATGTTGGAAGCTGCCTTCCAAAACTGACACCTGCACAGGTTTAGAAGGGAAATATAATTGTTTATAATTTTCTTGTTTCCTTTTCCTGCGAACAAAAAGTGGCATCCATCAGAAACGTCCATGCCCTTAACGTTCTGAAAACTACCAATTAAAAGCCTGTCAGATGAAAGGTTTTGGCTGATTACTGTAGTCTGTCAACAAAGATTATAGCCCATCCAGAGGCTGGTTTAAAATGCTGGTTTATCAGCCTCTTGAATTTAGGTTTCCTCCCTTATTTGCCCCCCCCCCCCCGTGACTACACACCAACAGAGCAGTAAACTAGATCAGCAATAAAAGGAACAAGACTTGTTCATATTACTGCAAGTGTCAGAAGTCAATGTTTATTTTTCTTTCTTTCTTTCTCTTATCTTTCCTTTCTTTTCCTTCCTCACTTCTCTTCTTCCCCACTGCTTTTCTATTTGCTTTTGTATTTCGTATCTTATAGTATTTTATAACTCGATAAAAATGTTAAAACTGGAAGGAACAAGACTTTTATCCCGTGAGATTACGACGTGGTAGCAGTGACATCTAAAGGCCGATCTATCCAATTTAAAGTTTCCAAGTTTCTCATTTTTTCCCCCCAGTTGGTTTGTTCTATCTTATTTCCAGCCTTCACCTTATGGTTTTGAAAAGGACACAAGAAAACAAGCCCATTTTACGCTATCCGTCCTACTAGAAACATTTTCCATAACCTAATCTTATTTTGCAAGTGTGTATTTCCATAACGCGCCTGAGGGGGGAAAAATTACTACAGCAGAAAACCCTGGACTGGAGTAGGTTTGGGTTAAAATGCAAAGCCCATTGGGCTATTTTGTCTTCCTTCCTTCTATCCATAGGTACTGCAAGTGCCCTTTCCATCCTCTTGCCTCTTTCACCTTTTTCATCCAACTCCAGAGCCACCTGGAGCAGGCGGAAAGTGCTGGATTGCCGTGGCGCAGCCCTGGTATCGCGGTTTTCCTGCATCAGCTTGTAGACCTCCGAGTCTCCTTCCAAATGGTGCATGGCTAGCTCCGTATCCAAGCTAGAGAGACAAAACAAGTCAGGCTTAGGATGAAGGGGAAACAAAAAAAATACCTCAAGGTTTTCATCCAGGAGGACAGGACAAACTAGTATTTTCATCCCTTTACAGTGCCTGAAAGAAGAAGGATGTTTGGGACAGACCAGAATAAGGGGCCCGAGTGCAGTCCTTGTAGGATACAAGTTAAAGACCCGTTAAAGACCTTGGAGTTTTCATGTCAAATGATCTAAGTGCCAAAGCCCACTGCAACTACATAGCAAAAAAAGCTCTAAGAATTATAAACCTAATTTTGCGTAGCTTCTTTTCCAAAAACACCACACTACTAACCAGAGCATATAAAACATTTGCTAGACCAATTCTAGAATACAGTTCGCCTGTTTGGAACCCTCACCACATCTCTGACATCAATACAATTGAACGTGTCCAGAAATACTTTACAAGAAGAGTTCTCCATTCCTCTGAAAACAATAAAATACCTTATCCCACCAGACTTGAAATCCTCGGCTTAGAAAACTTGGAACTCCATCGCCTTCAACAAGACCTAAGTTTAACTCACAGAATCATCTATTGTAATGTCCTTCCTGTCAAAGACTACTTCAGCTTTAATTGCAATAATACTAGAGCAACTAATAGATTTAAACTTAATGTCAACTGCTTTAATCTAGATTGCAGAAAATATGACTTCTGTAACAGAATCATCAGTGCTTGGAATACTTTACCTGACTCTGTGGTCTCTTCTCATAATCCTAAAAGCTTTAACCAAAAACTTTCTACTATTGACCTCACCCCATTCCTAAGAGGACCATAAGGGGTGTGCATAAGCGCACAAACGTGCCTACCGTTCCTGTCCTATTGTTTTTCTTTTCTTTTTCCTATATATATATGCTTATACCTTTATATACTATATAACCTTTCTGTATGATAGTTACATATATTGTTGTGACAAAATAAATAAATAAATAAATAAATAAATAAATAAATACGCTTAAGGTGCAGGTCTCCAGAGGTTATCATGAAGCAGGGGTGAAATGCTCCCGGTTCGGACCGGATCGCCTGATCCGGTAGCGATCGCAGCAGGTGGTTCGGAGAACTGGTAGCAATCACGGTGCGAGGCGCCGCCCACCCGCCCGGCTGTCGTTACTTTCTGGTTTTAACCAGGAAGTAACGTGTTTTGTACCCGCTGCGCATGCGCAGAAAGGTTTGGCGCATGCGCAGAGGGCCTGCGCACACGGTGTGTGCACTTCCAAACCGGTAAGGAAGGGAAGTAGATTTCACCCCTGTCATGAAGCCACTTCTTTTGATACAGGAGCTTATGTAGACAGGACAAAAATTTTCAGAAAGGGATTGTTCTCTATCCTGGTTTGAAGTCAGAAAAAATATTGCTCTCTACCCTTTCACTGTTTAGAGAAGTATCTCCGGTACTTCTACTCTCTGTCTCTTCCTCTCTGGAAACTAAACCCACCACAACCAGCAAAAGAAGTCAGTGAAGATCCAGGACACCCCTGGAGACATGCAAATAGGATGAGGCTCTCCTTATTAGCTGAGCTCGAAGAGAAAAGCTTATCTCCCATCCAGGCATGCCCTTCAAAGCTTGTCCACATGGCTCATCTACAGATGAGCCATGTGGTAGGAGCACCTGCACCACTTCTTTCTGCCAGAACCAGCACACACACACACACACACACACACACACACACACACAATAGTCTAACCAGGTTTAGGAAGGCTGCGGAGTAACCCTCCCAAGCAATAGCCCTCTCACCACCACAATTTTTTTCTCTTCCTCTGGTCCTCGGAGTTGTTGCTCGGAGTCAACTCCTTGTGTCTTGCTGTCTGGCTGACTTTCTCGTTCTGAAAGGCAGAACACTCCCTCAACCTACAATCTTTAGACCTGCCCTGTCTCGACCTTCCGTCAGCAGCTCTGACGAAGTGTGATTAACCCTCACACTTCCTGGCTCAGTAAGAAGTACAGTAAAGGATGCCTAGAATGTACGTTTTGCAGATCTGGAAGGGGTTTAGGCACAGCGTAACAGGAAGAGGGCTTCTTAACAGGAAGGGAACTTTCCCCCCAGCACCAAAATGTTTACTTTGTTGATTAAGCCCTTGGGCCATATCAAAGTTAATACCACTTTATAATGCCTTGGTAAAGCCACTGCATCCAATTTTGGTCGCCACGATGTAAAAAAGATGTGGAGACTCTAGAAAGAGTGCAGAGAAGAGCAAGAAAGATGATTAGGGGGCTGGAGGCTAAAACCTATGAAGAACGGTTGCAGGAACTGGGTATGTCTAGTTTAATGAAAAGAAGGACTAGGGGAGACATGATAGCAGTGTTTCAGTATCTCAGGGGCTGCTCCAAAGAAGAGGGAGTCAAGCTATTCTCCAAAGCACCTGAAGGCAGGACAAGAAGCAATGGGTGGAAACTCATCATAACATAACATAACATAACATAACATAACATAACATAACATAACATAACATAACATAACATAACATAACATAACATAACATAACATAACATAACATAACATAACATAACATAACATAACATCAGAGTTGGAAGGGACCTTGGAGGCCTTCTAGTCCAACCCCCTGCCCAGGCAGGAAACCCTATACCATCTCAGTCAGATGGTTATCCAACATTTTTGTTAAGTTTGGGTATTGACGAGGCAGGAGACCAGGTTAGTGACAACAGCTCTTTAATATAGTGTGACCCAGCAACACTCTGGAGAAAAACCTCTCCTTATATACACTTCAGCCTGAGGCTGCATCCAATCAGAAGCGAGATATTTCCCGCCTAAAACTCCCGCCAAAACTTACAGTAATACATTACACTCCTTCCCTCCCAGAAGGCACTTTGCCAGTATTTGCATATTACTTCTCTACGTAGTCCTGCAGGTACGTGGGCGTCTCCTGACTCTCCCGGACCTCGCAGTTCACTTTCTGGAGTTGAGTCGAGCTTGCGGAGGGACTTTTCGTTCCTCTGAGCTCCTCCTCCCGGCCATCCGGCCCTGGATTATTCGCCGGCTCGGACCTGCTGTCCTCTAGAGGGACCGGAGGGTGTCGCTGGACCTCGCTTGACTCAGATAAGTCTCTGTTTGGTTCTTTGCTTACGCTTTCTGTTTGTTCTCGGCTCCAGTCAGCTGTGGGGTTAATTAAATCATAGTCAGGGCTGCTCTCGCCTAATTCTGCCTTATCGCTCAATCTGTTTCTTAATTGATCTATGTGGCGCCTCCAGACTCTGCCATCGTCTAGTTCCACTAGATAAGATTTGGGGCCCGTTTTGTCTATGACTATCCCCCTCTTCCAGTTAGGGCCGTCGCTGTAATTATGTGCCCACACGAGTCTCCTATGTTTAACTCTCGGATTCTATCTGGTTTTGTTTTGAACCCGTCCTGTACATAGTTCGGGTGTAGCCGGTCTAGCGGGCACCGTAGCTTCCGCCCCATTAATAGCTCGGCTGGGCTGCGGCCGGTGGCCACACAGGGGGTCCTGTGTTGGGCCAGTTAGGAATCGTCGATTTGTGCCTGCCAATCGCGGGGCAGCCGTGATAGCGCTTCTTTCGCACTCCGAACAAAACGTTCAGCAAGGCCGTTCGACGCAGGGTGGAACGGCGCTGAGAGGGCATGTCGGATACCCTCTTCAGCCAGGTACCCTTCAAATAATGCTGCGGTGAACTGTGGGCCGTTATCGGACACGAGGGTGTCCGGTAGCCCGTGCGTGGCGAAAAGGTGTTTTAGTGCTGAGATGACAGCTCCAGCGTTGTGGATTTCATTAGGATGATCTCCAGCCATTTGGAGAATGCATCCACCACAATTAGAAATGTTTGGCCGTGGAAGGGCCGGCAAAATCAATGTGTATGCGGGACCAAGGGCCTTGGGGTTTCTCCCACTCCAACACTGGGGCCGTGGGTGGTAGTGGTCTGGATTCCTGACATACCTGGCATCGCCAACCCTGTCACTGATTTCCCTGTCCATTAGGGGCCACCAGACATAGCTCCTAGCCAAACCCTTCATCCTCACAATTCCTGGGTGACCCTCATGCAGGAGTTCCAGAACTTTTTCTCAGCTTCTCTGGAACTACCACCCTATCCCCCAGAGCAGGCACCCCTTGCACAGACAATTCCCTTTTTCTTTACAAATTCCTTAAAACGTCGCCCGCGCAGCGGCCATCCCTTGAACCCAACTGATTACAGTTCTTAAAACAACGTCCCGGTAGGAGGCCGAGCCACTTCCTGCGATGTGACTGGCCCCGAGTCCCAAGAGTCAATTAGTAGAACGGGGGTGCCCGGAGTAGGGTCCTCGATTTCCCCGGGCAATGGGCATCTGCTCAATGCGTCCGCATGCCCCAGCTCTTTTCCAGGTCGATGCTGCAGTTTGTAAGAGTAGGCGGCCAAAAAGATAGTCCATCTGGTCAGCCGGGGTGATAGTGCCACTGGCGTGGGGCGGTCGCCAGCCAGTAATCCCAATAGCGGTCTGTGGTCAGTGATAATTTCAAAGTCTCTCCCAAAAACGTATTCGTGAAATTTTTCACCCTGACACTGTGGCGAGAGCCTCCCTATCTAGCTGGCTGTAATTCCTCTCAGCCGGGGACATCGTTCGTGAATAGAACGCTATAGAGGCTTCAGTGCCGTTTGGGAGTCTGTGGCTAAGTACAGCTCCTACTCCATAGGGGGACGCATCACAAACCAATACTAACGGCAGTCTGTTGTTGTATTGTATTAACAGGCTATCGCTTGATAGCAAACTTTTTACTGCCTCAAATGCCCTATTCTCTGACTTCCCCCACGACCAAACAGTGTTTTTTCCAAGCAATTTATGCAGCGGTTCAGCAACGGTTGCCTTGTCTTTTAAAAACACGGCGTAAAAGTTTACCAGACCCAGGAAAGCCTGGAGTTCTGTCTTGTTTTTGGGTGCTGGGGCTCTCTTTATCGCCTTGACTTTGCTCTCAGTGGGGTGAATCCCTTTTTTGTCTATTCTATAGCCCAAAAATTCAACAGATTCGACCCCTATTTGACACTTGCTTGCTTTGACTTTTAATCCTGCCGACCTAAAAATGGCCAAAACTTTCCTTAACCGCTTCCCCAGTTCTCTTAAGTCTTCCCCTGATACCAACACATCATCGAAATAGGGTACGACTCCCGGTAACCCTTGTAGGAGCCGCTCCATTAAATTTTGGAATAGCCCCGGGGCCACACTCACCCCGAACTGTAACCGGGTGCACTTAAAGGCACCCCGGTGCGTTACAATGGTCTGGGCTTCAGCTGTGCTAGCATCTACGGGTAGCTGTTGGTACGCTTGTGCCAAGTCTAATTTGGCGAAAACTTGTCCGTGCCCTAGTGAGTGCAATAAGTGTTGCACTACTGGAACTGGGTAGGCGCTCTTTTGCAATGCTTTGTTCAAGGTAGCCTTGTAATCAGCGCAAATTCTTATGGACCCGTCTGGTTTTATAGGGGTGACGATTGGCGTCTCCCATTTGGCATGGTCAACTGGCACTAGTATCCCTGGCTGACTAATTTATCTAACTCTTTGTCGATTTTAGGTTTGAGTGCAAAGGAACCCTCCTTGCCTTTAACCTAATGGGAGCTATTTGGGGTCTAAATTGAAGGAGATAGGGGTCCCTTGTACTTGCCTAAACGGTCCTCGAATCGTCTGCGAATTCCTCCATTAGGGCGTTTGCAGGTTGCATCCGCTCGGTGGGCGCCAGTCACCCCATTCCCAACGCCCGGAACCAGTCTAACCCCAGCAAGCTTGGCAAGGTCCCCTCGACTAACGTGATGGGCAGGGTCTTTTCGTATGTCCCGTACTTGACCTCGACGGTCGTTGTCCCTCGAACAGGGATGCGGTTGCCCTGGTAATCCTGCACCCGGAGCCGTTGTTTCTGTAGCTTGCGCTTTGCGATGTGCGGCAAGGCTTTCACAAAAGTGTCCCAGGACATGATTGTGATAGCTGATCCTGTGTCTACTTCCAGTCGGCACGGTACGCCTTCAATTGTCGGGTTTGTGAAGATCTTTTCTTCGATGCGGGTAGCTGCGTGGTCTATGGTAACAGTCATTCGGTTTGACTTCGCGCTCTTTCTTTCCTGGCCAATCGCGGGTCGCCTCGCCGATCTCGCGCTCTGATTGGCTGGTTTGAAATTTCGGGGGGAATGTGGGGTTTGCATCTCTGACTCAGAGCCGCTCTGATTGGCCGATTTGAATTTTCGGCGGGAAGGTTGGGGTGCTCGGCAGACTTGAGCCAGGTGCCCTTCCTTTCACACCGCCGCAAATGGCGCCCTGAACTTACATCTTTGGCGCTGATGTCGCCCGCAACTTCCGCATTCCTCCGGTCTTCCTTGTCGATTTTCCGTGTAGTGGACTTCTTCCTCCTCTTCGCTGGTTGACTCACGATAGGTTTCTTCGTGGTGGACTGTGCTCGCTTTGCGCCCGCCATCGGCGTGAGTCGCTTTGTAAGGTGTCTGCTGCATGGTTGGACATCTCATGGGCTCTGGCTTCGTCCAGGCGTTTGCCAATGTCAGGTTGCTCTTGGCTAGCAACCGTCTCCTCAAACGGATGTCTCTGACCCCCCGTATAAGTTGTTCCAGCAGCTCTTCGTCCAGATCGCGGTACTCGCAATGCTTGGAGGCTTGTCTCAGGGCTGCCATGTAGTCGCTGATAGACTCGCCTTCCTGTTGCCTGCGCTCCCCAAACTCGTACCGTCGAACGTATTTGGACGGGGCTGGTGCGTAGTGATTCTTCAGAAGGGTCTGAAGGGTCTGCCACGATACGGAGTGTAGCGGTGTTGGCTCCGCTAGGGCTTCTGCGACGGCGATGACTGCGGACCCACAGTGGCTTATGAAGTAAGCCCGTTTGCGGTTGTCGGAGACTCCCTGTAGCTCGTTTGCCTCCAGGAAACTTTCGAAACGGGTCATATATATTCCCCATGTCTCCTGGGCAGGGTCAAACGGAGTGGGTGGCGTGTAGCCGGTCATCGCTGCATTCGCCCTCACCTTGCTGGGTTTGATTCTCGTAGTGAGTTCAGCTCTGTTCTGGTGCTCTGCCTCAAGATCCCACCTTCGTCGCCAATGTTAAGTTTGGGTATTGACGAGGCAGGAGACCAGGTTAGTGACAACAGCTCTTTAATATAGTGTGACCCAGCAACACTCTGGAGAAAAACCTCTCCTTATATACACTTCAGCCTGAGGCTGCATCCAATCAGAAGCGAGATATTTCCCGCCTAAAACTCCCGCCAAAACTTACAGTAATACATTACAATTTTCTTAAAAATTTCCAGTGTTGGAGCATTCACAACTTCTGAAGGCAAGTCGTTCCACTTATTAATTGTTCTAACTGTCAGGAAATTTCTCCTTAGTTCTAAGTTGCTTCTTTCTTTGACCAGTTTCCACCCATTGCTTCTTGTTCTACCCTCAGGTGCTTTGGTGAACAGCCTGACTCCCTCTTCTTTGTGGCAGCCCCTGAGATATTGGAACACAGCTATCATGTCTCCCTAGTCCTTCTTTTTGTTAAACTAGACATACCCAGTTCCTGCAACCGTTCTTCATATGTTTTAGCCTCCAGTCCCCTAATCAACTTTGTTGCTCTTCTCTGCACTCTTTCTAGAGTCTCAACAGCTTTTTAGATTGTGGCGACCAAAACTGGATGCAATATTCCAAGTGTGGCCTTACCAAGGCATTATAAAGTGGCACTAACACTTCACGTGATCTTGATTCTATCCTTCTGTTTATGCAGCCCAGAACTGTGTTGGCTTTTTAACAGCTGCTGCACACTGCTGGCTCATATCTAAATGGTTATCCACTAGGACTCCAAGATCCCTCTCACAGGTACTACTATTGAGCAAGGTACCACATATACGGTACTGGTGCATTTTGTTTTTTTGGCCTAAAGGTAGAACCTTACTTTTTTCACTGCTGAATTTCATTTTGTTAGATAGCGCCCAATGTTCAAGTCTGTCAAGATCTTTCTGTAACTTGAGCCTATCTTCTGGAGTGTTGGCTATTCCTGCCAGCTTGGTGTCATCTGCAAATTTGATGAGTTCCCCATCTATCCCCTCGTCCAAGTCATTGATGAAGATGTTGAAGAGTACTGGGCCTAAAACAGAGCCTTGGGGTACTCCACTGCATACTTCCCTCCATGTGGATGTAGTTCCGTTGAGGACTACACGTTGAGTGCGGTTGGTCAGCCAGTTACGAATCCATCTGGTGGTGGTGCTGTCTAACCCACATTTTTCTACTTTATCTAGTAGTAGGTTATGGTCTACTTTATCAAATGCTTTACTGAAGTCCAAGTAAATTATATCAACAGCATTCCTCTGGTCTACTAATTTTGTCATTTTGTCAAAGAATGCGATAAGATTAGTCTGGCATCATCAAGGAGGGAAGCAATTTAGAACTAAGGAGAAATTTCCCAACAGTGACAACAATGAAACAGTGGAACAACTTTTCTCCAGAAGTTGTGAATGCTCCAACACTGGAAGCTTTAAAGAAGAGGCTGGATAACCATTTGTCTGAAGTGGTGTAGGGTTTCCTACCTAAGCATTGGGTTGGTCTAGAAGACCTCCAAGGTCCCTTCCAACTCTGTTATTCTATTCTATTCTATTCTATTCTATTCTATTCTATTCTATTCTATTCTATTCTATTCTATTCTATTCTATTCTAAACGGCAGAATTCCAGGCATGAATTTTATTACTAAAATCTGATAAAAACAATTTAAAATGGAGTTGGAATTAAAATGAAATTGGAATACAATACAGTTGAAAATGGAACTGGAATAAAATACAATAATTTAATAAATAGAGAAATAAAATATTATAAAATTATATTTTGGTATCACTGCTACAATCTACCCCAACTGGTCCCACACCAAAATGAGTAAAATAGGACAAACGCTCCTGGATAGACAGATGACTCTTCTTTTACCCATCTCCAGCAAAAAAGACACCATGGGAATTCAACTGTCAGCCACTCTGAGAAATAAGCAAAATTTACCAGCTTGGAGACAAACAGAATCTCATGTTCCAACTACCGTACTTGGCGATTCAGAAATGTATATTTTACATCTCTCCTAAAATAAGAGTTTGGCTGGGTTAAATTCAGAATCAATTTAGTCTCAATCCCTGTACAATCCGTTATAATTCCCAAAAGGAAAAATTATGGCAGGAACTTTATCTTCTTCTTCAGTACATTTTGAATAATCCACCAAATTCTTATCCAAAAGACCTTAATTTTCTTGCAAGTCCACCAAATATGAAAATACCAAATATGAATTTAATAACAGCAGCAAGACTGTTGATTGGACAATACTGGAAGAAAGAAGAGATACCTACAATAGAAGAATGGATATTGAAAGTTATTAATTTGGCTGAGATGGCTAAAATCTCAGCGTTTTTAAAAGACAATACGCAGGAAAGATATTTAATTGAATGGAAAAAATGGATTGATTATCTACAAAATAGATATCAGATTAAGAAATATCAGATTGCCTTTGAATAATTAGAAAGTTATTTTATGTAATGGGGAGGGGGTTGGGAGATGAAAAGCTTTGGATGTGGTTATTTGGATTGGAAGGGAAAATTTTATTCTATGTTTGGTGTATGTATAACAATACCTTGTGATTGACCCGGGAAGCCGGGAGGAGGGGAAGGGGTTTTGGGGGAGGAGGGGAAAAAAGGGGGAAAATGTTTTTGTTTTTTAAAACTCTTTCAATAAAAAAAAAAGAGTTTGGCTGGGTTTTTGGGTTTGATTGTTTTTGGGTTTTCTGGCAGAAGGGAAATCAATCTAAAGGATTGATCATGATCATGGAGGTCATGATTCCAGAGATTAAATGCCTGCTCTCAGTTCTCAGGTACCAAAACTGAGGGGGGGGGGAGGTTTGTGGTGGGGGGTAAGAATTATCTGAAGTACATGTTCTGTTAAGATGGCAGAATCTGTATGTTTCTTGGAACAATTAAGAGCCAGCATGTCATAGCTAAGAAAGATCATCAGAACAGAAACACTATCGATGCTCTCAACTTTTCCTGCGTCTATAAAGACTTTTAGAAGAACGCATTAAAAAGTATAAGTGGAATTGTCACCTTCCTTTTTTCCTTTTTAGGTCTCTAATTAAAAGAAAACACATCAGTATAAAACAGGGCAAACTGCAGATGCACAATGGGGACAATTGTTTCAGTGCAACCCCCAATTATCCACTGGGCTCTTGTTTTGTTTTCCTAGTAATTTTATTAAGATTTTTTTTTAGAAAGAACAATGAAAAATATTTGGAGGGAAGGAAGGAAGGAAAGAAAGAAAGAGAGAGAGAGAAAAGGAAGGAAGGAAGGAAGGAAGGAAGGAAGGAAGGAAGGAAGGAAGGAAGGAAGGAGAGCATTGCAAATACTATTGCAATGCTCTCTACATGGGGCTCCCCTTGAAGAGCACCAGGAGGCTCCAGCTAGTCCAGAATGCAGCTGCGCGGGTGATAAAGGGGGCATCGCGTTGCTCCCATATAACACCCATCCTGCGCGGCCTGCACTGGCTGCCAGTAGCCTTCCGGGTGCAATTCAAGGTGCTGGTTACCACCTTTAAAGCACTCCATGGCTTAGGACCGGGGTATTTGCGAGACCGCCTTCTGCCACCGATTGTCTCCCAACAACCTGTGCGCTCCCACAGAGCGGGCCTCCTCAGGGTGCCGTCGACCAAACAATGTAGGTTGGCGGCCCCCAGGGGGAGGGCCTTCTCTGTGGCGGCACCAGCCCTATGGAACAAGCTACCTCCGGGGTTACGCCAACTCCCCGACCTCCGGGCCTTCAAACGTGAACTGAAGACTTTATTATTTCACCAAGCGGGACTAGCCTAAGACATATTGTAGCGCAATTTTAATGGGTTTTAATCGGTCTTTGACCGTTTTAGTGATTCGGCCATGAAATATTTGCTTTTAATTGTTTTTAAATTGTTATTTATTATATTTATATTGTATTGGTGTGTGTATTTTAGTATTGGCTGTACACCGCCCTGAGTCCTTTGGGAGATGGTGTGGTATAGAAATGTAATTATATAAAAAAAAATAGAAAGAAAGAAAGAAAGAAAGAGAGAGAGAGAGAGAGAGAGAAAGGAGGAAAATAAAAAGAAGCTACCCACCCCTTTGAGAAAATACAATTTAGATTCATTGCTGTCATTTTATTTTAAAATGAAAACACCACAATTCATAAACATTAGATAACACAAAATGCAGGAAGCTGCCTTATACAGCCAGTCCAATTGTCCCTATGGTAGTGTTTACTCCAACTGAGACCAGCTTTCCAGTTCCTAAGTCTTTACTATCATTGTTTGCGAGCAGGTGTCCCACTATCCCTGAATAATGGCAGGAATGGGTTTGCCATTTTTCTGTTTTGAATCGGTAGTGAAAATTGAAAAACCCTTTTCTGGAAAGGCCATTGAAACAAACAAGTGCTATTCCTGTGCTGAAAAATGAACAATGCCCCAGAGCAGGGGTGAAATCCAGTAGGTTCTGGAGAACTGGTTGTGGAAATGTTGAGTAGTTTGGAGAACTGGAAAATACCACCTCCGGCTGATCCCAGAGTGAGGTGGGAATGGAGATTTTGCAGTATCCTTCCCTCAGGAATAGGGTGAGAATGGAGAGTTTGCAGTATCCTTCCCTCAGGAGTGGGGAGGGAATGGAGATTTTGCAATATCCTTCCCTCAGGAGTGGGGAGGGAATGGAAATTTTGCAGTATTCTTCCCCTGGAGTGGGGTGGGAATGGAGATTTTGCAATATCCTTCCCTCAGGAGTGGGGAAGGAATGGGGATTTTGCAGTATCCTTCCCCTGGAATGGGGAGGGAATGGAAATTTTGCAGTATTCTTCCCCATGAGTGGGGTGGGAATGGAGATTTTGCAATATCCTTCCCTCAGGAGTGGGGAGGGAATGGAAATTTTGCAGTATTCTTCCTCTGGAGTGGGGTGGGAATGGAGATTTTGCAATATCCTTCCCTCAGGAGTGGGGAGGGAATGGAAATTTTGCAGTATTCTTCCCCTGAAGTGGGGTGGGAATGGAGATTTTGCAATATCCTTCCCTCAGGAGTGGGGAGGGAATGGGGATTTTGCAGTATCCTTCCCCTGCCAGGCCCACCAAGCCACACCCACCAAGCCACGCCCACAGAACCAGTAGTAAAAAAATAATAATAATTTCACCACTGCCCTAGAGCTGCATGTTCGATCATTTGAAAACATACGATTATAGACCAGTGATGGCTAACCGTTTTTTCCTCGGGTGCCGAAATCTTGCGCATATGCGTAATACTGCATGTGTACGTGCCCACACCCATAATGCAATGCCCCCTAGCACCCCTGAGCATGTGCGCACACCCCCTGTGCTCCCCTGCTCCCTGCACATGCGCGCACCCCCCCGCACCCCGTTTTGGTCTCCGGGACCAATAACGTGGTGGTGGGGTGTGCCACCCACCCCCTGTGCTTGCATGCATGACCCCCCCCCCCAATACATGCACACTTGTCTCCTGCATGCATGGCAGAGACCCGAAAATCAACTGTCGTGTCCCCCTCCCCCTCTGACGACCTCCGACGACCGGGTCTAGGAAGTCCGTATCAAGCAATGGCAACGAAGCCTCTGCAGCTTTGCCAAATTCCTTCCAGGTTTCTCAGGGCAGCCAGGAGTCCAAGTTGTGACTTCAGCAAACTAGATGAGACTTTACTTGACTCAAGGTTGGAATGCCAAAAGCAGGTCCTTTATATAGGCTGTGGGGTATGGCTCCATGACTCAGCATTTATCCAGGCCTGCCCCTCCCTTCCTTCTGCTGGCATCGCCTCTCAGATCTCCGGAAGCGAGGCTCCTCCCATTTTGAATTGTCTTCTGCTGTTTGAGAAAGGGAGGGGTCAGAAGGAGTAGGCCTAAGTAATTCCAATCCGTGGCTGACTTCCTCTGATGGCTGAGCCAAAGAAACACACGCCATATGAATGAGATTTGTTTGTTCATTCCTGACATCCTGTCCGGGCATGGGGCCAGGGCCAGGGGCTGGAGGCATGACAGGCCGTTTATCTTCATTATGAGACTCGGAGTCTGATGGCAGGCCCGGGAGGAGACTTATGAGGAGAGGAGGGAGGACGAGGCACAACAGTGGAGCTGTGGAGCTGATTTAGGGCGACAGCTCACGTGCCCGTAGAGATGGCTCCGCATACCACCTGTGGCACGCGTGCCATAGATTCGCCATCACGGATATAGACTTAACTTGCAGAAGCTGAAAAACGTATATCGGAAAAACAACTCACAGTGGACCAGGGTGGCAGATTGTGGTCCAACAGCTTCAACGAAGAGGCCTCCATCTTGGGATGGATTTATTTGGACCGGGCATATGCCAATGTTGTGACCCAGGCCCAAGTAGGTAATAAGAAACTCAGTCCGTGAAAAAAACAAACAAACTTTATTCGAACAGCTGAGAATTACTTCATTCCCAGTGTCGTTCAACTAAATTAAAACAAATTCGTCCCAACACAAATTCCTCAGTCCTATCGCAAACCTTGGTCCAATTCGGCAAACTGCCAAAGGCCTTTCTTGGCAAAAGTTCAGAAAACACTGATACCAAATAAATGCAAGAAGACGAAGCTATCAACGTTGTTTTCCAGCAAAGCCCAAACGCCATTGCTGGTCTTTTAAGCCTTATGGGAGGGGCCAATCATCTCTTGGCCCTACTCCCAAGTTGTCCACTTTGCTTGTGCTGCTCTTGTCTTCTGGCAGCTCTTCTCATGCGTGCATTAGGAACAGGCTCCTCCTGTTCCTCTGCCTCACTACTCTCAGTCTCTGGAGGCACTGGAGTCGATTTCCGATGGCCCCGGCCCCACCTCAGCCTCATCGCTGTCCGACTCCGTTGCCAGATCTGCAGGCTGCTGGCGGACCACGACAGCCAATACTATTACATCAGTGTACAAACTCCACTCTTTCTGACCATGACTAAGTTCATAGATTTAATTCAAGGCAGCCACGCCCAAACCCTTGTCAACAGCTCTTTATGTTGCTTCTTGAAGCGACTTGTGTATCAATAATAAAAAAAAAAAAAGGGAAAGACACACGTGCCCTTCCTTTTATCAATAAGGAAGGAGCCGAAAACGCACACAAAGGAAGGGCGTGTGGTTTGGCAGTGCAACGATTGGAAGTGGTAAAACTGGACAATTCAGATCAAAGTAGAGCTAGCTTGATTGAGCTACTTCTGGCTAACACGGTCTTTTTAATCTACTGGCTAATAAACAGGGCCAGACAGACTTCCCTTAACCAGGCACCCTCCAAAAATACTGGATTCCTAATCTCCAGGTTTCGAAGTAATTCTAGCAGGACTACCAGATTCTGTAACAGCTTTGTTCCCTAGGCCAGGAGTCGGCAACCTTAAACACTCAAAGAGCCACAAAGGTCCTAACCCGAAGCCCCCGTTCAAGTCTGGAGCTGACCGGAAGTCCTGTTCCCCCACCATAGAGTCTCCTCCTAGCACGGCGTCCTTTTTCCTCTACCTATCCTAACCGAAAGCCCTATCAAGTGTGGAACTGACCAGCGACAGGGAGCAGCGGCAGAGGGATGAAAGAGCCACATGCGGCTCCCGAGCTGCCGGTTGCCGACCCCCCCCCTTTTTTTTTGCAAACTCGTGAGTTTGCAAAAAAAAAAAATTTGCAAGTTTTTTTTTGTAAACTCGCAAGATTCATTTTTCTCGCCACGTACATGTATACATCCAAACTAGACTGTGGTGTTTCTCCGTGTCATATAATATATAGGATAGGGTGCGCAACTTAGGTGTCCTCCTGGATGAACGGCTGTCGTTTGAAGATCATTTGACGGCCGTCTCCAGGGGGGCCTTCCACCAGGTTCGCCTGGTTCGGCAGTTGCGCCCCTTCCTTGATCGGGATGCCTTATGCACAGTCACTCATGCGCTCGTTACCTCTCGCTTGGATTATTGTAATGCTCTCTACATGGGGCTCCTTAAAGTGCACTCGGAGGCTTCAGTTGGTCAGAATGCAGCTGCGGGTGATAGAGGGAGCTCCGCGTAGCTCCCATATAACACCTATCCTGCGCAGACTGCACTGGCTACCTGTGGCCTTTCGAGTGCACTTTAAGGTTTTGGTTACTACCTTTAAAGCGCTCCATGGCTTAGGGCCTGGGTACTTACGGGACCGCCTGCTGTTACCACATGCCTCCCACTGACCCGTACGCTCACACAGAGAGGGACTTCTCAGGGTGCCGTCCGCCAAGCAATGTCGGCTGGCGGCCCCCAGGGGAAGGTCCTTCTCTGTGGGGGCTCCCACACTCTGGAACGAACTTCCCCCGGGTTTACGCCAAATACCTGACCTTCGGACATTCCGTCGCGAACTGAAGACACATCTTTTTATTCGCGCGGGGCTGGCTTAAATTGAATTTTATTAAATTTTAAATTCTTATTAACTAATTTTAAATGGGGTTTTTAGTTCATTGTATACTTTTCAGGCCAATTTTAAAATAAGTTTTTTAATTGCATTTTAAATTGTATATTGTACTATCTGTTTTATTTTTGCCTGTACACCGCCCTGAGTCCTTCGGGAGAAGGGCGGTATAAAAATCAAATAAATAATAATAATAATAATAATATGTGGGTATATGCATTATTTATTTATTTTGTAATTATTATTATTATTATTATTCTCTAACGACCCCATAATCCCTTGCATTGAAGTGGAGTCAGGGCAACTGAATGGCGCTGAGTGTTTACTGGCCGGATGCCCTTCCTGTTGCCAATGCAGAGTTCGCAGCTGATATTTACTCCGTGTGCCCAGAGAGAGAAACGTCTGCTACTCTTGGGATCGAACTCACAGCCTCCTGATTGTGAGGCGAGAGCGCCACCTCTAAGCCACTGCACCACTCATTTATTCATTTTGTAATAAATATTACAAAATATTGTAATACATAAAGTACATTTTTGTGTGGTGTACAACACAAAAGAGGTGGAGACCCTTTGAAAGTTGGATGCAACGAAATTTCATTTTAACGTATGCTGATTAAAGGTAAAGGTGCCCCTCGCACATATGTGCTAGTCGTTCCCAACTCTAGGGGGCAGTGCTCTTCTCTGTTTCAAAGCGGAAGAGCCAGCGCTGTCCGAAGACGTCTCTGTGGTCATGTGGCCGGCACGACTCACCGCCAAAGGCGTACGGAACGCTGTTCCCTTCCCACCAAAGATGGTCCCTATTTTTCTACTTGCATTTTTTATGTGCTTTCGAACTGCTAGGTTGGCAGAAGCTGGGACAAGTAACGGGAGCTCACCCCGTTACATGGCAGCACTAGGGATTCGAACCGCTGAGCTGCCGACCTCTCGATCGACAAGCTCAGCATCTTAGCCACTGAGCTACCGCATCCCTGTATGCCGATTAGTGTACATTTTAAGTGACAATAAAGTTATTCTAAGTCTAAGTCAGGTCTACCTTGTTGCCAAGGGACAAGGAACTGAAGATGGGAGGGCCCAAAATTGGGAGGTCAGAGGCTATGCCTACAATTCCTTTGTGGACTTTACCTGGGCACAGGTGTTTCATCTTCCTGGCATGATGGCTATATTTTTCTGATACCAAAAGGCCTAAAAATAGCCTCTCGTGGCTTCTGCTGCATCCTCAAGACAATTTTCTAGATTTCAGGTTGACCACTAAGCATCGTTCAAAGAAGTGTTGTTACAAGTAGATTATTTTCCGAACCCCCGTGAAGCAATTCCCGTTTTTTCCCCAAAGAATCCTGGCTTTCCAGCACCAGGAAGAAAATAATACAGTACCGGTTCACATACATAGAGTATGTACACAGATAGTCCTCAATTTACCACATTTGCTTAGCGACTTTTGGAAGTTACAACGGTACTGGAAAACGGGACTCACAACTAGTCTTCACACACACAAACTTACACACACACACACACAATCATTGCAGCATCCTAGTGGTCAGGTGATCAATATCTCTCTCCCCCTCTCTTCTCTCTCCCCCTCCCTCCCTCTCTTCTCTCTTCACTCTCTCCCTCCCTCCCTCTCCCCCTCTTCTCTCTCCCTCCCTCCTCTTTCCCTCCGTTCTCTGTCTCCCCCTCCCTCCTCTCCCCTTATCTTCACTCCCTCTCTTCACTCTCTCCCTCTCTCTCTCTCTCCATCTCCTCCTCCTCCTCTCCCCTCTTCTTTTCCTCCTCCTCTTTCCCTCTCCTCTCCCTCCCTCTTCTCGCCTTATCACTCCCTCTCCTCTCTTCACTCTCTCCTCCTCCTCTCCCCTCTCCTTTCCTCCTCCTCCTCTTTCCTCTCTCTCTCCTCCTCTCTCCCTTCATTCTCTCCCTCTCTCTCTTCTCTCTCTCCTTCCCTCTACCCCTCTCTCTCTCCCCTCCATCCTCTTTCCTCTCTTCTCTCTCTCTCTCCTCCTCCTTCTTTCTATCCTCACTGCTCTCTCCCTCCTCTCTCCTCTCCCCTCTTCTCTTTCCTCCCTCCTCTTTCCTCTCTTCTCTCTCTCCCTCCTCTTCTCACCTTATCTTCACTCCCTCTCTTCTCTCTTCACTCTCTCCCTCCCTCCCTCCTCCTCCCTCCTCCTCTCCTCTCCCTCCTTCCATCCTCTTTCCCTCTCTTCTCTCTCTCTCCCTCCCTCTCTCCCCCTCCCTCCATCTCTCCCGCTCCCTCTCTCCTTCTCTCTCTCTTTCTCCCTCACTGCTCTCTCTCCCCCTCTCTTCTCCCTCCCTCCTTCATCTTCCCCTCTCCTCCCTCTCTCCCTCTCCCCCTCTCTCTGTGTATACACCTACACTCCTTTGCTTTGCAGGTCCAGAGTTAGTGACAGAGCCACAATTCCTGCCACTAACCATCAGAACGATCAGATTCTCCCTAAGGCTTTAGAAGGCTGACTACAATCAGACCAGACAATCAAACTAAATAAATCGCTGGTTTGACTCCAGGAGCTAAATTAAACCCAGATGCAACTGATCCCCGACTGCATCGCCTCACAACTTGCTCTGACTTCAATACCAATTTGAAAGCTGGTCAAGGGGAAGATCTTCAACCTTTGTTTCTCTCCAACTCCTGAACTTATTCTCTCCTCT
>NC_080547.1:4832703-4860203 GCF_028640845.1 Ahaetulla prasina | reverse complement strand
AACAAACCTAATGCTCCTTCTTCCTCCTCTTTTCCCCACAACAACAACAACAACCCTGAGAGGTGGATTAGGCTGGCTTTCATGCCTAAGGCAGGACTTGAACTCACAGTTGCTCAACTTGCTACAACATAGAAGCGCCCCAATTACAGGTATTCAGTTTTGCAAACTTTCATTATTCAACCTCCAGGGACCCAGCTGTTTGTCTTTTTAGGAAGGATGCTAAAACAATGGAGATAAATTTTAGTAACATGGGCGTGAGGCTAAAGGACAGATTGATCCCTGTGCATTTCAGCAGTCTGTCCTTCAAAAATATACAATAATCTCACAACCCACATTCTCCTAGGTAGGACCTAGTCCTAGACCAACAGTAGTGAACCTTTGGGGCTTGGATCACAATTTTCTCTCTGTCTCTCTCCTTTCTCTCTCCCTCCCTCCCTCTCTCTCTCTCTCTCTCTCACACACACACACACACAGAGAGAGAGAGAGAGAGAGAGAGAGAGAGAAAAGAGAAACAATTCTCTATCTCCCCCATATCTCGACCACCTGAAGCCACTTGGCTTCGGGTGTTGACGAATGCTAGCATGTCACCCAAAATGTCATGATGTGTCACCTTTGCCAGGTACCGTATATACTCGAATATAAGCCGATCCGAGTATAAGCCGAGGTCCCCAATTTTACCCCAAAAACTGGGGTAAACTGGGGACTCGAGTATAAGCCGAGGGTGGGAAATGAGGCACCTACCGGTTGAAACCCTCCTCCCTCAGCTGAGAAGGCTGGCCCCCGCCTCTCACTGCACCGCAGGGCTTCCCGCCCGTCCGGTAAAATGTGAAAAAGAAAAAAAACTCGAGTATAAGCCGTATATACTCGAGTATAAGCCGAGGTCCCCAATTTACCCCAAAACTGGGGTAAACTGGGGACTCGAGTATAAGCCGATCCGAGTATAAGCCGATCCGAGTATAAGCCGAGGGGACGTTTTTCAGCACAAAAAACGTGCTGAAAAACTAGGCTTATACTCGAGTATATACGGTAAGTCCTAGGTTTGCCATCACTGTCCTAGAACCTATTTAAAAAAAACCTGAAAGATACTTAAGGCTGGGTTTAACCAAACAATCCCAATTCTGCATCAAGAAAAGGCAAGATTTGGCAACCTAAACAAATGATGCAAAGTTAGATAAATAACCACACAGGAAGGAAGAAAAACTGGGACGGTTAAAAGGGATATGGGGTAAAATGTCTCCCCCCCCCCAAAAAAAACCCACAGGAATGCAATCCGGCCAACTGGCTGTTAAGATTTCAGTAAGCCTTGACAGCAATCTTTCAAATAAATCTTAACCAGCCACAGAAGCTAGAAATATGTTTTTACAAGACTCTACAAAACTCAAGAGGCCAACCTGCATATGTAATAATCCCTGGTTTTTCTTATAACTGTTATGTAGACACATAAACACAGATGGTCAAATTCTATCAAGTGTAAATGTTCCTCATAGAATCACTCCACCCTTATCTTGTAATTCCCTGATAAGCCAAAATCTGTCCTCCGGAGCAGAATGCAAGCTTTCTATTGTGAGTAGAATAGTTGTTGGGTTTGGTTTTGTTTTTTTGGGGGTTTTTTGCGGGGGGGGGGGGACACGAAACTAAAGAGAGAAAAAAATCTTTTCTCAACTTTTATCACAAGCCAGAAGGAGAATCCTCATCAATAACGTTTTAAAAGCTATTAAATATTTTTAAATGCATGTATCTGAGAAAGAGAGGTATTAAAAATATTGGCTTATCCTGGCTTATTATCAATAATTTATTAAGACTAGCCAAAGGGAAAAAACTTGAGAGTTCTGTATAACTCCTACCATCGCTCTTACAGGATTTTAACATTATTTGCAAAGAAGAGCAATTAAAATGACTGAAGACCTGGAGACCAAAACATATTAAGAATGGTTGGAGGGTTTGGGTTTGGCTAGTCTAGAGGAAAAAAAAGGACAAAATTTGTCCAATATTTGAGGGGCTGCCACAAAGAAGAGGGGGTCAATTTAATCTCCAAAGCACCAGAAGGCAGGAGAAGAAACAATGGACGGAAACTAACCAAAGACAGAAGCAACCTGGAATTAAGGAGAAACTTCCTAACAGTGAGGACAATTAACCAGTGGAATAGCTTTGCCTTCAGAAGTTGGAGGTTTTTTAAGAAGAGACCGGACAGCCACTTTTCAGAAATGGTATAGGATCTCCTGATTGAGCAGGGGGCTGGACTAGAAGACCTCCAAGGTCCCTTCTAGCTCTATTCTGATTCTAATTTCAAAGCCAAATGCAATCAAGCAGATAGAGAAAGTTGTCACGCCAGACATACCTTACTACGTCTTGGAATGCTCTTATTTCATTCTCGGTTCCCACCCTGTAGAACCTAAAAAATATGTTTTTCTGTATATCCAAAACATTGTTTTTAACTTGCTCTTGCGTAGCTTCTTCTCTGGTAATATTGTACTACTAACTAAAGCACACAAAAAATTTGCTAGACCAATTCTCGAATACAGCTCATCTGTCTGGAACTGTCCGCACTGCATATCGGACATAAATACAATCGAGAGAGTCCAGAGATATTTTACGAGAAGAGTCCTCCACTCCTCTGCTCGCAAAAAAAATACCTTATGTCACCAGACTCCAAATTTTGGGCTTAGACAACTTAGAACTACATTGACTTCAGTCTGACCTAAGCATAGTACATAAAATTACCTATCACAATGTCCTACCAGTCAATGACTACTTCTGCTTCAACCACAACAATACATGAGCAAATAACAGATACAAACTTTTTTTAAAATTTATTTTATTTAATTTATGTATTTTGTCACACACAGTATATATGAGCATAAGCATGAAATAACTATACAATATATAAGCATATATATAAGTATGAGTATGTAATAACTGTATTAATTGGATATAATGAAAGGAAACAATAGGACAGGAACGGTAGGCATGCTTGTGCTCTTATGCAGGCCCCTTACGGACCTCTTAGGAATGGGGTGAGGTCAATAGTAGACAGTTTTTGGTTGAAGCTTTGGGGATTTTGGGAAGAGACCACAGAGTCAGGTAGTGTATTCCAAGCATTAACAACTCTGTTACTGAAGTCATATTTTCTGCAATCAAGATTGGAGCGGTTCACATTAAGCTTAAATCTATTGTTTGCTCGTGTATTGTTGCAATTGAAGCTGAAGTAGTCTTTGATAGGAAGGACATTGTTAATTACTCAAGGTAAACTGCTCCAAACTCGATTGCAGAAAATATGACTTCAGTAACAGAGTGGTCAATGCCTGGAATGCACTACCTGACTCTGTAGTTTCATCCCAAAATCCCCACAATTTTAACCTTAGATTGGCTACTGTTGACCTCACTCCATTTCTAAGAGGTCTGTAAGAGGCGTGCATAAGCGCACCTGCGTGCCTACCGTCCCTGTCCTAATATTCCTTTTTTCACTTTCTCTTTTCATGTATCCAAATTATGTTTATACTTTTACCTGTTATCTTATATATGATTGACAAAATAAATATGGGCCTTTTGTGGCTCAACAGGCTAATGCAGTCTGTTATTAACACAACTGCCTGCAATTACAATTACTGCAGGTTCAAGTCCCACCAGGCCCAAGGTTGACTCAGCCTTCCATCCTTTATAAGGTAGGTAAAACAAGGACCCAGATTGTTGGGGGGGGGCAATACAAGTTGACTTTGTATATAATATACAAATGGATGAGACTATTGCCTTACACAATGTAAGCCGCCCTGAGTCTTTGGAGAAGGGCGGGATATAAATTCAAATAAAATAAATAAATAAATAAATAGAGTTTAAAAAAGAAGAAGAATGCCAACTGATAGAAGAACGACGACTGCTAACTATTGTGCAAAGATAGTTAATGGTAGCAGGGGCCCCATCCTAGCACTACAAAGTCAACCACAATCCGTCTTCTCTATCCATTTCCACAGGCTTCAGAACACGTGCATTACCTCACCAGAAGAAAATGTGCCATCCCTTGCGAAGGTCTTTGAAACAAGCTACATGAGATAGTATTATCAGAACAAAGGCAGCCACTTGTGCTGGGGAGTTTTCCAGTTTTGTCTCCTGAATAGTGCTAAAATTAAACGTGTAACCCACACTGAACTCATTTCCTGAAAGGGTGCGTGGGGGTGGTGGGGGGGAAGGAGGGACACATTCTTGGAGGGTTAACTCATCCTTGTTAATCCTTGCCCTGAAGCCTTGGGTGGACCTCTCTGATGGCCTGATGGGGCAACATATAGTCCAAAAGTCATTCTGCGGGAACTCTCAGACAAAGCCATCTTCTGACCAGAAGAGGGCACTCGCATTTTTCCAG
This sequence comes from Ahaetulla prasina, assembly GCF_028640845.1. NCBI lineage: Eukaryota > Metazoa > Chordata > Lepidosauria > Squamata > Colubridae > Ahaetulla > Ahaetulla prasina. The sequence goes on along the minus strand of NC_080547.1, from coordinate 4,855,849 downwards.
TTAGAATAGAATAGAATTTTATTGGCCAAGTGTGATTGGACACACAAGGAATTTGTCTTGGTGCATAGGCTCTCAGTGTACATAAAAGAAAAGATACGTTCATCAAGGTACAACATTTACAACACAATTGATGATCAATATATCAATATAGATCATAAGGATTGCCAGCAACAAGTTATAGTCATACAGTCATAAGTGGAAAGAGATTGGTGATGGGAACTATGAAACGATTAATAGTAGTGCAGATTCAGTAAATAGTTTGACAGTGTTGAGGGAATTATTTGTTTAGCAGAGTGATGGCCTTCGGGAAAAAAACTGTTCTTGTGTCTAGTTGTTCTTTTGTGCAGTGCTCTATAGCGTCGTTTTGAGGGTAGGAGTTGAAACAGTTTATGTCCAGGATGCAAGGGATCTGCAAATATTTTCAGGGCCCTCTTCTTGATTCGTGCAGTATACAGGTCCTCAATGGAAGGCAGGTTGGTAGCAATTATTTTTTCTGCAGTTCTAATTATCCTCTGAAGTCTGTGTTTTTCTTGTTGGGTTGCAGAACCGAACCAGACAGTTATAGAGGTGCAAATGACAGTTTCTCCGGTGCTATAGTGATATAGCCAAATTAGAAAGGGCTACAGTACCAGCAACAGCGGGAAAGAACAAAAAGGAAGAGTGAACAGTTTAATCCAAGTAGCTTCTTCAGCTCTGACTGGATGGTGGAGATGGAAGGATTTATACTGCATAATGCAAACGACCAGCTGTCTGCAAGGAGTATCAATCCTTCCATTCCCCACCATCCAGTCAGAGCTGAAGGAGCTTCTTGGAGGAGAAGCAAAACATCTTCAAAAGAAAAACCAGGAAGTCCAGTTGCCTCTTGGGAAAAAAAGCGCCTTTGGGTTATGATTGTAGCAGCATCCCCATGATCACGTGATCAAAATTCAGACGCTTGGCAACTGGCTCATACTTATGACGGTTGCAGGGTCCCTGGATCACGTGATCACCTTTTGTGACCTTCTGACCAGCAAAGTCAATGAGGAAGCCAGATTGACTTAACCATCATGTTAGAATAGAATAGAATAGAATAGAATAGAATAGAATAGAATAGAATAGAATAGAATAGAATAGAATAGAATAGAATAGAATAGAATAGAATGGAATAGAATAGAATAGAATAATAAATATGGAATGGAACAGAACAGAACAGAACAGAACAATAAATATGGAATGGAATGGAATGGAATGGAATGGAATGGAATAGAATAGAATAGAATAGAATAATAAATATGGAATGGAATGGAATGGAATGGAATAGAATAGAATAGAATAGAATAGAATAGAATAGAATAGAATAGAATAGAATAGAATAGAATAGAATAGAATAGAATAGAATAGAATAGAATAGAATAGAATAGGGGCCGGTTTAGCTCTGCCTGGTAAGGCCTGTTATTAAGAACACAAAGCCTGCAATTACTGCAGGTTCGAGCCCGGCCCAAGGTTGACTCAGCCTTCCATCCTTTATAAGGTAGGTAAAATGAGGACCCAGATTGTTGGGGGGGCAATAAGTTGACTTTGTAAATATATACAAATAGAATGAGACTATTGCCCTATACATTGTAAGCCGCCCTGAGTCTTCGGAGAAGGGCGGGGTATAAATGTAAACAAAATAAAAAATAAAAAAAAATAGAATAGAATAGAATAGAATTCTTTATTGGCCAAGTAAGAATAGAATAGAATAGAATAGAATAGAATAGAATAGAATAGAATAGAATAGAATAGAATAGAATAGAATAGAATAGAATAGAATTCTTTATTGGCCAAGTATGATTGGACACACAAGGAATTTGTCTTTGGTACATATGCTCTCGGTGTACATAAAAGAAGATACGTTCATCAAGAATCATAAGGTCATAGGTTACAAATAAGCAATCAGGAAACAATCAATATACAGTCATAAGTGGAAGGAGATGGGTGATGGGAACAATGAGAAGATGAATAGTAGTGCAGACTTAGTAAATAGTTTGACGGTATAAGGTACAACACTTAATGCCAGTCATAGGGAACAAGTAAGCAATCAAATCACATTAGGAAACAGTCAATATAAATCTTAAGGATACCTGAATAAGAATACTAGTTAAGGATACTAACAACTGTAGTGATTCATTTAAGAACTGCGGCAAGGAAGATTGTAAAATGGGGCAAAGCAACTGCCTTTCTTAGCAACAGAAATTTTGGCCTTAATTGTGGTTGTAAGTCTTAAATAGTACCTGTATTTAAGATGGGAAGTATCAGCAGGAAAGGTGGCTAAAGCTTTGGAGCAGGGATCTCCAACCTTGGCAACTTTAAGCCTGGTGCACTTCCACTCCCAGAATTCCCCAGCCAGCCAGCAAAGCCTAACCCTAAGCTTAACCCTAACCCAAAGCTGCCTGGGAATTCTGGGAGTTGAAGTCCACCAGGCTTAAAGTTGCCAAGATTGGAGACCCCTGCTTTGGAGGTATGAACCTTACAAAAGATCCCTTATCATTGTTTTCTGGAGTACCCAAAATCTGGGATTTGGCTGTTGTCCATCCTCTACAATTCCTTTTCTGTCTCCCATCTTGTATAACTATAGTAATCTGCCTTAGCAACAACTATAAACTACTTTCATACTCCTTTAGAAATTTGTATCAAACTGGGCGTTGGTTGGTTGGTCTATTCGTCTGCGTATCAAAAGCAAATTCCCTAAAATACACCACTATTAACCAGGGCTGGTAAATGGTGAACTCCTTTGCCAAGTTCCCAAAATCCAACTAATTTTCCTTGGCCACAAGAGATACAATAATTTTGCATCAAAGTTATCACAAACAGCCCAGGCCATCAATGATGGTAGCAAGACTGTAGCTCAGTACCAAAGTTCTGGATATTAAACCATCTCAGGTGTAATTCCCAGCATCTTCAGGTAGACGTACCAGGGAAGAAATGATGCAAAAGATCTTTACTAGAAGATCTCGGAAAATTAGACAAGACAGAGAGTCTGACTGAGTCATCTTTCTACGTTCAATACCAATTTTACTCCTAACAGGGCAAAGAAAGAATTTCCATTCCATCTTAAGAGAAGCTGTAAAGGTTCGGATTCTAGTGTTGAAAATATTACATCGAAAGTAGGCAAGATAAAAATCACTCCCGATTAGGAAAATACCTAGTAGCGAAATGAGAAGGAGTTTCACTAATGACTCAACGTTTTTAGAAGTCCTGAATTGCTCCACCGGAAAACAAGAATTGCTTTGGCCACTGCTGGGTGGCTCTAGGCGCCTTGGCTTAATTTGTGCCAACTCCACCCGTTTCTAGCCAAAAACAGAGGTGGCTTTGGTGACGCATGGCATTGCTTTATCATGACTGAATTTATTAGAAGTGGCTTCACATGGAGCTCCCTTTGAAATACATCCAGAAATTGCAAAGGTCCTATAATGCGCTTAACTGGAATTAGTCATTATGAACATGTAACTCCCATAGCTCAGCGTTCACTATTTACTTTGGGTCCAATTCAGAACGCTAGTCAGCTTCCAATGGCTTAAGGGTGGGGCTACTGAAAGGATGGCCTCCTCACCTATAAGCCCCTTGGCTCATTAAGATCTTCTGGAAATGCAGAACTAGCATTGTTTTCACAAGACAAAACATCTGGACAGGACTAGGGAAACCCTCAGAGATCTGACTAAAGATGGTTGACAAAGCCAGAGGGTTCCACAAGATTGACTTGCAATAGGTGGTCCCTGCTGAGATGTTTTTTTTTTAAAAAAAAAACATTTTGGAAACCAGCAGAAAATGGCACGACCACCATTGTTGGGATGATAACATCTGCTTAATTTCAGCGATGTAATTGGCGAGAGCAGAAAAGAAATTGCTTTGGGGCTACAATCTCCCCTCCCCTCCTGTAAACCGTCGTATGCTTGAAGAACTCTGATGAATTGAGAAGATAATTCGCACTCTCCCTTTTTAAGCCACGAAGGGCTATCATAGGTATGTGGAAGAGTCACATTAATGGACTTGTTTGCATAGTACACAGGATGGAGTCAGGCCTACATTCCTGCCTTGTGTTTTCACTGCTCCCTATTTCGGTTGGCTAACCTCCTCCAAGCCACCAAGGAATGGCAGCTTATTATTATTCTCCCCCTTATTCCTTTCAACTGCTAGAACAGTTTGGATGGGGGGAAAAAATGCGTCAAGGATTTGCTAAATAGGAATCTGAAAATCTGGTGTAAATTCAGTGTTCGAACCACGATAGCACACTGGCTGATATATATCTTCTAGTATCGTTTTTTGGACTTGAGTTACCCACAAATCAGACACCCCACAACTACAATCACGAAACCCCGATCTCACTTTCTTCAGCATTTATAATTCTGGGTTTTCAGACCAGACTGTTCTTCTCATTTCTCCCGATCTGAGCCATTCCTTAACTAAATACCCCCCACCGGCAAATTTGCTTGCCAATAGAAGCCAGGAGCATTGTGATCTGGGCCAGCTGGCAGGAGGCCCACATCCATTTTAACTACCCACATCAGCCTCAACAGAGCTTCCCCATATGTTTGAAATTCAGCTGGCTGCCGTAGAGGATTTAATCCAGCATCAAACAACAGAGTCCCTTGGAGAGGCCGACCAGTGAATGCATAATATTCATGGCAGTTCTTATGGAACACCAACCTTCTCCAGTTCTATGTTAGCCTTAGTAAAGCCTGAAAGGTGGTCCTTGCAGAATCCACCAGAATGACAATTCTCCATTCAGGTAAACAGACTTAGGTAAGAAAAACCCAAAGTACACATATAAACTGGGTGAAACCAGGCTTAATAGCAGTAACTGTCTGGTTCGGTTCTTCAACCCAACAAGAAAGACACAGACTTCAGAGGATAATTAGAACTGCAGAAAAAATAATTGCTACCAACCTGCCTTCTACTGAGGACCTGTATACTGCACGAATCAAGAAGAGGGCCGTGAAAATATTTACAGATCCATTACATCCAGGACATAAACTGTTTCAACTCCTACCCTCAAAATGACGCTATAGAGCACTGCACAACAGAACAACTAGACACAAGAACAGTTTTTTCCCGAACGCCATCACTCTGCTAAACAAATAATTCCCTCAACACTGTCAAACTATTTACTAAATCTGCACTACTATTAATCTTCTCATAGTTCCCATCACCAATCTCTTTCCACTTATGACTGTATGACTATAACTTTGTTGCTGGCAATCCTTATGATTTATATTGATATATTGACCATCAATTGTGTTGTAAATGTTGTACCTTGATGAAGGTATCTTTTCTTTTATATACACTGGGAGCATATGCACCAAGACAAATTCCTTGTGTGTCCAATCACACTTGGCCAATAAAAATTCTATTCTATTCTATTCTATTCTAACTGTGAGGGGGATCTTGGAGTCTTAGTGGACAACCAATTAAATGTGAGCCAGCAGTGTGCAGCGGCAGCCAAAAAAGCCAATGCACTCCTAAATTGTATTAACAGAGGGATACAATCAAGATCAAGTGAGGTACTAATTGTTGTTGTTGTTGTTAGTTGCGAAGTCATGTCCGACCCATCGCGACCCCATGGACAATGTTCCTCTGGGCCTTCCTGTCCTCTGCCATCCTCTGGAGTCCATTTAAGCTCACGTCGACTGCTTCAGTGACTCCATCCAGCCACCTAGCCACCTCATTCTCTGGAGGTATTAATACCACTATATAAAGCTATAGTAAGACCACACCTAGAGTACTGCACACAGTTTTGGTCACCACACTGTAAAAGAGGAACTTTAGAAAAAGGGCAGAGAAGAGCAACCGGGATGATTCGGGGACTGGAGGCTAAAACATATGAAGAACAGTTGCAGGAACTGAGCATGGCTGGTCTTGTGAAGAGAAGGACCAGGGGAGACATGATAGCAGTCTTCCACTATTTGAGAGGCTGCCACAGAGGGGAGGGGGTCAAGCAGTTTTCCAAAGCACCCGAAAGCCAGACAAAGAATAATGGATGGAAACTGATCAAGGAGAGATTCAACCTGGAAATAAGGAGGAATTTTCTGACAGTGAGAACAATCAACCCATGGAACAGAAGTTGCCTTCAGAAGTTGTGGGAGCTTCATCACTGGAGGCTTTCAAGAAGAGATTGGACTGCCATCTGTCAAAAATGGTGTAGGGTCTCCTGCTTGAGTGGGAGGTTGGACTAGATGACCTACAAGGTCCCTTCCAACTCTGTTAATTTGTCAGGATACCGATTAACAGAATTGGAAGGGACCTTGGAAGCCTTTTGGTTCATTGCTCTGTTCAAGCAGGAGACCCTATACCATTCTGGACAAATGGCAGTCCAAGCTCTCCTTAAAAATCTCGATTGATGGAACACGCACAACTTCTGGAGGCAAGCCCTTCCATGGATTAGTTGTTCTCACTGTCAGGAAATTCCTCCAATTTCTCTTCCCTCTGTTACTTCTTGTCCTGCCCTCAGATGCTTTGGAAACTAGGTCAACACCCGCTTCTTTGTGACAACCCCTCAAATATTGGAAGACGGGTATCATGTCATCCCTCTCAAGTTACACCAGACATACCTAGTTCCCTCAGTTAGATGCATTTTACACGATGCTCGCTCTTTTCTGACCCACATCTTTTAATGCATCAAGTATATTGGGCAGGGGTGAAATCCAGCAGGTTCTGACAGGTTCTGGAGAACCGGTAGCAGAAATTTTGAGTAGTTTGGAGAACCGCTAGTGGAAATTTTGAGTAGTTTGGAGAACTGGCAAATACCAACTCTGGCTGGCCCGAGAGTGGGGTGGGAATATAGATTTTGGAATATCCTTCCCCCCAGAGTGGGTTGGGAATGGGGATTTTGCAGTATCCTTCCCCTGGAGTGGGAATGGGGATTTTGCAGTATCCTTCCCCTGGAGTGGGAATGGGGATTTTGCAGTATCCTTCCCCTGGAGTGGGAATGGGGATTTTGCAGTATCCTTCCCCTGGAGTGGGAATGGGGAGTTTGCAGTATCCTTCCCCTGGAGTGGGAATGGGGATTTTGCAGTATCCTTCCCCTGGAGTGGGAATGGGGATTTTGCAGTATCCTTCCCCTGGAGTGGGGTGGGAATGGGGATTTTGCAGTATCCTTCCCCTGGAGTGGGAATGGGAGTTTGCAGTATCCTTCCCTGGAGTGGGAATGATTTTGCAGTATCCTTCCTGGAGTGGGAATGGGAGTTTGCAGTATCCTTCCCTGGAGTGGAATGGGATTTTGCAGTATCCTTCCCCTGGAGTGGGAATGGGGATTTTGCAGTATCCTTCCCCTGGAGTGGGGTGGGAATGGGGATTTTGCAGTATCCTTCCCCTGGAGTGGGAATGGGGATTTTGCAGTATCCTTCCCCTGGAGTGGGAATGGGGAGTTTGCAGTATCCTTCCCCTGGAGTGGGGTGGGAATGGGGATTTTGCAGTATCCTTCCCCTGGAGTGGGGTAGGAATGGGGATTTTGCAGTATCCTTCCCCTGCCATGCCCACCAAGCCACATAACGTCCACCAAGCCACACCCGCAGAACCGGTAGTAAAAAAAAATTTGAATTTCACCACTGATATTAGGGGTGGCTTTGCCCCTTCTCTTCCCAATCTCTTGCAGCTCCTTCATCTAAAGACGTATTTTTTGCTAGAAAAATAGTAAATCCTTTTTGGCACTTCCAGCTGCTCCTGTTTAAAAATTTTGGAAACAGAAGGATGGGGCGGGGGGAAAGTCCTTCCTAAACAGAAACAAATGTTTTTGGGAAGAGCAGACGGCAGGAGTCTTGACAGAAAGACACTCATCAGCATTGCCTATGATCTTCCTTAGCTCCCCCCACCAAGAAAGAAAGGAATTTGTAGGAATAGACAATTTCAAAAGAAACAGTCTAGTCCAGCCTTCCTCAACGTGGTACACTCTGATCTGTTAGGGCAGAAGTCCCATCAAGCTATTCCTGCTCAGTGGCCTCCTTTCCTTTCTAGTGAGGACCTCCGATTCTTGATCCCAGAATACCTACCTATCTTAAAGGTAAAGGTAAAGGTTCCCCTCGCACATACGTGCTAGTCGTTCCCAACTCTAGGGGTCGGTGCTCATCTCCGTTTCAAAATCGAAGAGCCAGCACTGTCCAAAGACGTCTCCGTGGTCATGTTGCCGGCATGACTCAACGCCAAAGGCGCACGGAACGCTGTTCCCTTCCCACCAAAGGTGGTCCCTATTTTTCTACTTGCATTTTTTACGTGCTTTCGAACTGCTAGGTTGGCAGAAGCTGGGACAAGTCACGGGAGCTCACCCCGTTACGTGGCACTCGGGATTTGAACCGCTGAACTGCCGACCTTTCGATCGACAAGCTTAGCGTCTTAGCCACTGAGCCACCTTCAGGTTAACCCTCTTTCATCAAGCTTTTCATATTGACCTGTGGGTTTTTTGTTAAATCATTACTATTTTCTTAAGAGACCTGTAGAAAAAAATATACCATTCTCTGTAATGCAACTCATCTTTTGGGTATTCCACGTCATCTCCTCTAGCAACCATTTTGGAGACAAATCTTAAGTCTGCTGCCTTTTTATAATCTATTCTGATCAGAAGACGGTAGTTTAACTGGTCAGACAAGGAAAGGACAGGAGAACTACCAGTCTAATATTACTAGCATGTTTTAACATAACATAATAATAGAGTTGGAAGGGACCTTGGAGGTCTTCTAGTCCAACCCCCTGCCCAGACAGGAAACCCTACACCATTTCAGACAAATGGCTATCCAACATTTTCTTAAAAATTTCCAGTGTTGGAGCATTCACAACTTCTGCAGGCAAGTTGTTCCACTGATTAATTGTTCTAACTGTCAGGAAATTTCTCCTTAGTTCTAAGTTGCTTCTCTCCTTGATGAGTTTCCACCCATTGCTTCTTGTCCTGCCCTCAGGTGCTTTGGAGAATAGCTTGACCTCCGTTTTGTTGAATAATGTTGGTAAAATTAAGCTGTCAGTAAAGACAGTAGCGCCCTGGTGTATCTACATTTGAGATACTGTTCAATGAAGGTTTATCCCAGCTTAGAAAGGGATAACTGTACCAGAACATGGAGCTCGGTGGCTCACATGGTTAGGAAGCTGGGTTGACAATCAACAAGCCCACATTCGGGGCCAGAGTGTTGCTCTCGCCATTTGCTCCCGCTCCTGCCAACCTAGCAGTTTGAAACTGTGTAAAAATGCAAGTAGATAAATAGGTACCACATTGATGGGTTGATTAATGGAGACATGATGTCACAACTGGGCATCTGCTAGGCCAGGGGTCACCAACCTTTCGGACCTCAGGGACCACTAAGTTCATAATTTTAAATCCTGTGGACCACTAATATGATCTGTCTAATGACTGGTTGGATGGGGGTGGCTAGGTTGTCATGTGACTGGGTGAGTGTGGCCAACTCGATGTCACTCACATGGAGGGGGGCCTCACCAGTCTCTACTCACCACTCCCAGCCACTCCTCGTCTCCCCACCCGGGCTCCTTAGGGCCCCAACAGGAAGCAGTTGTTGGAGATAAGCAGCCACTATGAGAAAGAGTTGGCCAAACAGCTCAGTTCAAATTGGATCTGACCGAGAAGGAGGCTCAGCAGAAGCACCTCACTGAGGACTAGGAGCATAGACTTTCCAAGCAGAGGGAAGACCTGTGGGAGTGCGAGGCCAGGTACAAACGCTTGGAGGCTCAGCAAGATGAGATGGTCAGCCAGTTCCAGGCCATGATGCAGTCCTACTGGAACAAGGCCCTCCGGCTCTTCGCTACCAGTGGGGCTTCCATCCAGCCTTTGCTCAATGACCTGCACCAGGAGGCCAAAGCAGACCCCAAGTTGGAAATTTCTGCCCCCCCTTCAACCTACACAAAAAGACCCCAAAGGGGGAGACTCTCTGCAGTAACACAAATGTTCATTGCACGTATCCATCCCAGGGGCCGTAGTTTGAGGGCCCCTGATTTAGTGCAATATTAAAAATGCAAATAATTTTTCAGCGGACCACCAACATTTTCTCACGGACCACCAGTGGCCCACGGACCACCAGTTGGTGACCGCTGCCCTAGGCAATGCTGATGTCACGGGCCAATGCTTTTAACCTGGAAGCGCCTTGGTGCTTCCAACATGAATACACATGACTGTAACTGGAAGAGGTGAAAGAAAAGAGATCAGTAGATTTTCTACAATTTCTGGGGCTTTAGTAAAGAGCAGGAATGGGAGCTTTTTTTGGTGGCCCACGGAGGCATCTAACATTTTGGGAGACTGAAACCTTCAAACTCGATGGGACTAATCCCATAAGCAGTTGGGATTGCTTTTAGAGAGGCTGTGATATGCCTATTTTTGAGAACACACGGTAATTTTTCATTTATTTCTCATCCCCCAAATGAGAAAGAAATGCTGCCTCCAATTTCAGTAATCCCGGCTAGAAGCGCTTTCAAAGACCACAGAGAGAGGAAAGGGGAAGGAATTTGTTTTCCATTTCCCATATTGCTTTAATATATGGTCACTCAAGAAAGCGAGTTGGCAATTGATGCAACGCAGTCAGAATAAATCTTCACCTAAACCCCAAGTCATGTATGGAATTTTTGGCCACAGAAACAAAATGGCTACCGACTCGGAGGTCTAATTCTTTTCTTATTTATCCCCCCCCTCTTTTCTTATTATGTTATTTTTTAATTATGTTTATTATGTTATTATTATGTTCGTAAGCCCAACACGTGGTCTTCCTATATTTAATTTTCAACCCTTCTTCAGGCTTTCCTTTGAGATGAAGGGGCTGAACAAAAATATTTCTGAATAAATAAGAACAAATTCAGAAAGGAGGCATGGTTTCTCCCTTGCTACGCGGAACCAGAGATGGTATACAGCAGGTTCTGACCAGTTCTGGAGAACCGGTAGCGGAAATTCTGAGTAGTTCGGAGAACCGGTAAATACCCCACCTCTGACTGGCCCAGCTCCCATCTATTCTCTGCCTCCCAAGTCCCAGCTGATCGGGAAGAAATGGGGATTTTGCAGTAACCTTTCTCTAGAATGGGGTGGGAATGGAGATTTTACAGTATCCTTCCCCTGCCCAGCCAAGACACACCCACCAAACCATGCCCCGCCTACCAAGACACACCCACAGAACCGGTAGTAAAGACATTTGAATTTTACCACTGCACAGAACCTCACTTGGTAAAGGCCAGTACCTGGAGAAGATTTTAGTTGAACCCTAGACTAAATGAACCTTACATTCCCCTATGTATCTTTCTGGGCATGCAAACTATCTGAATGTTACGAGAACAAAAGGACATCTATAGCGATTTAGAGGAGCTGATTTCTTGTTCAGGAACTCAAACTGAACAGAGCGTTCTAGAAGTAACATTAATTCCCGTGATCTCCCTTTCTGGGGAGCTGCCCTATTAAGGAATTTTCTGGGGGAAGTAAGATAAAGGAGAACCAGCCAGGACCAAGCATCAACTCATTAGCCTCCAACCTTCAAATCTGAGCCCTCAGCTCAAGGCAACGGCTGGGTTGGAGGAGGTCAATCAAAACAGAGCCAAGAACTAAAGCAAATAAATATTGGAAGGGAAAGAAAATGATGAGGAGAAAGCAAGGCCTTGTAGAGCTGGGATGACTTAAGATGCCAGCTGGCAAGCAGTATGTTTTGGGCCAACCTCTCCTCCCAAAAATTTGGGCTCGAAAAACAGCCCCAGAATATATCAAAAACACAGACAGACCAGTCCATGGAGCCAAAGCAAGCAAACAAACAAGAATCCCAACCCAAAAAGAGCAACAGCAGAAGGAAATGCCAGGACACACATGGGCATGGAGACAAGACCTCAAAGACCATAGGAGGAGAGGCAGAAAAAGTTCCTTAGCAGAGCAGAAGCATTCCAAAAGATCACCCCGGGAAGCTGCCTTACAAACTCAGCAAACTTTCAAGTACAACTGCAAGGAGAAAGTGCGGCCAAGGAGTTACATATCTGTATTGTGGGAATAATCACAATGATAATCGTAACTACAAGTCAATAGCAACGAGTGCTTTGGAGCAGGGGTCTCCAACCTTGGCCACTTTAAGATTTGTGGACTTCAACTCCCAGAGGCAGCTTCGCTGGCTGAGGAATTCTGGGAATTGAAGTCCACAAGTCGTAAAGTGGACAAGGTTGGAGACCCTTGGTTTGGAGAGTTCCAGGTTCATTAACTCGTCGTTAATTTTCACAAAAAGACATTTTGTAACTTATCTTTCTTCCCCCTTACTGCAGACAAAAGGCCGAAGCTGAAGACGTGTCTAAGGCTACCAAAGTTAAATTCACAGCCACGTTAAGATTCAAAATGGAGCTTCAAAGCTCATTCCTGCAAAACATCACATCAACTTGCATTCTCATTTAAGTATTCTTCCCTAAACCAGGGGTGTTGTGACCTGTCAGGCCTCCAGCCCCCGGCCCTGGCCCCATGCCCAGAGAGGATTCAAGGAGTGAAAGGACAAGCCCGATAAACCTCACTCATACAGCGTGTGTTCCTTTGGCTCAGCTTTCAGAGCAGGAAGCCAGCCAGGTGCTGGAATCACTCAGCCCTACTCCCTCTGACCCCTCCCTTTCCCAGAAGCTGACAGCAGATCCAGCTGAAGACAATTTAGTGTGGGAGGACCCTCGCTTCCGGAGATCTGAGAGGCGACGCCAGCAGAAGGAGGGGTGGGGCAGGCCTGGATAAATGCTGAGTCATGGAGCTACACCCCATAGCCTATATAAAGGACCTGCTTTTGGCATTCCAACCTTGAGTCAAGCAAAGTCTCATCTAGTTTGCTGATATCGGACTCTATCGCTGAAGTCACAACTTGGACTCCTGGCTGCCCTGATAAACCTCGAAGGAATTTGGCAAGCTGCAGAGGCTTCGTTGCCATGTTTGATACGGACTTCCTTGACCCGGTCGTTGGAGGGGGAGGGGGACACGACAAGGGGTCTCCAACTTTGGCAACTTTAAGACTTTTTTATTTATTTATTTTGTCACAACATCATATAAAAAGATTTTATAGTATATAAACATATATATGAGTAAATATTGGGAGGTATAAGCATCTATATATATATAGGAAGAAGAAAAGAAAAACAATAGGACAGGAACGATAGGCACGTTTGTGCGCTTATGCACGCCCCTTATGGTCCTCTTAGGAATGGGGTGAGGTCAATAGTAGAAAGTTTTTGGTTAAAACTTTTAGGATTATGGGAAGAGACCACAGAGTCAGGTAAAGTATTCCAAGCACTGATGATTCTGTTACAGAAGTCATATTTTCTGCAATCTAGATTAAAGCGGTTAACATTAAGTTTAAATCTGTTGGTTGCTCTTGTATTATTGCAGTTAAAGCTGAAGTAGTCTTTAACAGGAAGGACATTACAATAGATGATTCTATGAGTTAAACTTAGGTCTTGTCGAAGGCGACGGAGTTCCAAGTTTTCTAAGCCTAGGATTTCAAGTCTGGTGGGATAAGGTATTTTGTTGTTTTCAGAGGAATGGAGAACTCTTCTTGTGAAATATTTCTGGACACGTTCAATTGTATTGATGTCAGAGATGTGGTGAGGGTTCCAAACAGGCGAGCTGTATTCTAGAATTGGTCTAGCAAATGTTTTGTATGCTCTGGTTAGTAGTGTAGTGTTTTTGGAAAAGAAGCTATGCAAGATTAGGTTTACAACTCTTAGAGCTTTTTTTGCTATGTAGTTACAGTGGGCTTTTTGGCACTTAGATCATTTGACATGAAAACTCCAAGGTCTTTAACGGGGTGGGGGTCATCTGTAAGGTAATGTCCATCAAGTATGTACTTAGTGTTTGGGTTCTTTTTTCCAATGTCTTAAAGACTTGACAAGTCGTAAAGGTGCCAAGGTTGGAGACCCCTGCCCTAAATGATCTTCATATTTCCATTTATGGCCACATTCTGGCAAAAAAAGAGAGAGAGAGAGAGAGAGAAAGAGAAGCATTGCAGAACGAACATTCTTGAGAGCTACAGACTTGCCAAATCTAGATTGAACAACATACAAAAGCATTAAGTCCAACCAGTTTGATGTGTCCTTCAGGGCTCAAGGCACATTGACTAAGGGTGGAGAAAAATGTTGAGTTGAATATTTTTGTTAGATTATAGTTTCATAGGGCAGGGCAATATTTTTTACTTCTGACATCTGCTAAAAGCCTTCAGGATGTAAGCAACTGATTTATGGATTTAACTGAATTTATTGATTTGAATAAAACCGATGCAGTAAAACGCAGCCCCTGAAATTTGCACAAAGGAACCAGATTTGTTTCTCAGCGGATTTAAATCTGAATTGCTTCATTTCAGGATTACACAATCTCCAATTGTGTTAACCCTTTTGTTCTTTTCCCCAGTGGGGACTGGAACTGATCGTCAAACATAAGAAGGCGGGGTCGGGGGGGGGGAGGGGAGTCAGAGTGACTGAAAAGTTTTCTCCTGGGAAAATACTTTCGACCAGATCTCGCCAACCTTGACAGCTTTAAGCCTGGTGGACTTCAACTCCCAGAATTCTAGGAGTTGAAGTCCTCCAGGCTTAAGGTTGCCAAGGTTGAGACCCTGCCTAAATGATCTTCATATTTCCATTTATGGCCACATTCTGGCAAAAAAAGAGAGAGAGAGAGAGAGAGAGAGAAAGAGAAGCATTGCAGAACGAACATTCTTGAGAGCTACAGACTTGCCAAATCTAGATTGAACAACATACAAAAGCATTAAGTCCAACCAGTTTGATGCGTCCTTCAGGGCTCAAGGCACATTGACTAAGGGTGGAGAAAAATGTTGAGTTGAATATTTTTGTTAGATTATAGTTTCATAGGGCAGGGCAATATCTTTTACTTCTGACATCTGCTAAAAGCCTTCAGGATGTAAGCAACTGATTTATGGATTTAACTGAATTTATTGATTTGAATAAAACCGATGCAGTAAAACGCAGCCCCTGAAATTTGCACAAAGGAACCAGATTTGTTTCTCAGCGGATTTAAATCTGAATTGCTTCACTTCAGGATTACACAATCTCCAATTGTGTTAACCCTTTTGTCTTTTCCCCAGTGGGGACTGGAACTGATCGTCAAACACAAGAAGGCGGGGTGGGGGGGGGAGTGGAGTAAGAGTGACTGAAAAGTTTTCTCATGGGAAAATACTTTAGACCAGAGGTCTCCAACCTTGACAACTTTAAGCCTGGTGGACTTCAACTCCCAGAATTCTGGGAGTTGAAGTCCTCCAGGCTTAAGGTTGCCAAGGTTGGAGACCCCTGCTTTAGACAGCCTACCTATTAAAGTGGTCCTGATTTCCAAGAAATTAATAGTAGATAAGACATTTTAAAAGCTTCATGGTGTCCAACGAAAAAAAGAACTAAGGGCGACATGACAATATTTGTGAGGCTGCCAGAAAGAGGGGGGTGGGTGAGGTCAAGTCTATTTTCCGAAGCACCAGAAGGCAAGACAAGAAACAATGAATTGAAACAAAACAAGGAAAGAACTAATCTAGAACGAAGGAGAAATTTCCTAATGGTGAGAAACCATTAGAATAGAATAGAATAGAATAGAATAGAATAGAATAGAATAGAATAGAATAGAATAGAATAGAATAGAATAGAATAGAATAGAATAGAATAGAATAGAATTTTATTGGCCAAGTGTGATTGGACACACAAGGAATTTGTCTTGGTGCATATGCTCTCAGTGTACATAAAAGAAAAGATACCTTCATCAAGGTACAACATTTACAACACAATTGATGGTCAATATATCAATATAAATCATAAGGATTGCCAGCAACAAAGTTACAGTCATACAGTCATAAGTGGAAAGAGATTGGTGATGGGAACTATGAGAAGATTAATAGTAGTGCAGATTTAGTAAATAGTTTGACAGTGTTGAGGGAATTAGTTGTTTAGCAGAGTGATGGCCTTCGGGGAAAAACTGTTCTTGTGTCTAGTTGTTCTGTTGTGCAGTGCTCTATAGCGTCGTTTTGAGGGTAGGAGTTGAAACAGTTTATGTCCAGGATGTGAGGGATCTGTAAATATTTTCACGGCCCTCTTCTTGATTCGTGCAGTATACAGGTCCTCAATGGAAGGCAGGTTGGTAGCCATTATTTTTTCTGCAGTTCTAATGATCCTCTGAAGTCTGTGTCTTTCTTGTTGGGTTGCAGAACCGAACCAGACAGTTATGGAGGTGCAGATGACAGTGGAACAGCTTGCCTTCAAAAGTTGTCGGTGCTCCATAAATGGAGGCTTTTAAGAAGATGCCGGACTGCCACCTGTCTGGAATGGTACAGGGGTCTCCTGCTTGAGCAGGGGGTTGTGACTAGAAGACCTCTCCAAGGTATCTTCCAGTTCTGTCATTCTGTTTATCATAGGAGAGGTTAGCAATTTCGATAGAGATAACTTGATTCTCTACAGAAGTTCTATCGTGCTTAATTCGACTAATTATTACAGCCATGGATACCCTGCCCATATCTGCATCAATATCCTTCAAATCCCATCCCACTAAAAGAAATGAATAAAAGCAGACCAATATTCCTTCTTGCTGAATGAGAAAGTACATTATTCTTACAAGAAAATTAAGTCTTTCTGGATAAGAATTTGGTGGATTATGCAGAATGTTCTGAAGAAGAAGATAAAGTTCCTACCGCAATTTTTCCTTTTGGGAATAACAACGGACTGTACAGTGATTGAGACTAAATTGATTTTGAATTTAATAACAGCAGCAAGACTGTTGATTGGACAATATTGGAAGAAAAAAGAACTACCCACAATAGAAGAATGGATATTGAAAGTTTCCAATTTGGCTGAGATGGCTAAAATCTCAGCCTTCTTGAAAGACAGTACTCAAGAAAAATATTTAAAAGAATGGAAGATTTGGATTGATTATATTCAAAATAGATATCAGATTAAGAAATTTCAGATTGCCTTTGAATGAAGGACGTTGTTTTTGATTTTAATGGAAGAAGTCAGGTTATGTGAGAGAGAAGGATTATAATTGTGTTAGATTTTAAAAATTTAATGTATGATTGTTTGTTTATTGAACTATACCTTGTGTTTGCTCCGGAAGTCGGGGGAGGGGTTTTGGAGGAGGGGAAGGAGGGGAGGGGAAGGAGGAGAAAAATTTAATTGTTGTTGTAAAACCTTTTCAATAAAAAAAAAGAGAGAAAGTACATTATTATTAAAAAAAAAAATTTCGACTGCGCAGAAATGGATAAACTGACCATTGATTTAAAAGGACAAACAGATTCAGGATATTACACAATACGGGAGAAGTGGTACGATTGGATTGAGAACAGAAAAATGAAAAAGAAACAGACAGAAAAGACAGAGAATCAAAATGTATAGTAAAAATGTATAGGATGTATTCGAATTGGAATGTTACGCTACGTAAATGGTCGCAGATATGCTTAAGATGTAAATAAGATTTGCTCCTTTGTAAAAACTCAATAAACAAAAATTAAAAAAAGAAAATACCACAATTATTATTATTATTTTTAGAAATAAGTGAAATAAGAAACACTTTCAAGTAAAAACAGGGAATGTAGGGATGGCCAATCAAAGGCAATACTTAATATTTCTGATGGCATAAAAAAAATCCTAGCAATACAAGATGAGTGGTGCCAGATCATCTATGTGGTCAGAAGAACCAATATTTTCCATTTATTTTCCAACAAGACAGACACAGACTTCAGAGGATCATTAGAACTGCAGAAAAAAAACAATGGCTACCAACCTGCCTTCCATTGAGGACCTGTATACTGCACGAGTCAAAAAGAGGGCTGGGAAAATATTTACAGATCCCTCGCATCCTGGACATAAACTGTTTCAACTCCTACCCTCAAAACGACGCTATAGAGCACTGCACAACAGAACAACTAGACACAAGAACAGTTTTTTCCCGAAGGCCATCATCACTCTGCTGAACAAATAATTCCCTCAACACTGTCAAACTATTTACTAAATCTGCACTACTATTAATCTCTCATCGTTCCCATCACCCGTCTCCTTCCACTTATGACTGTATGACTGTAACTTTGTTGCTTGTATCCGATTTATACTGATATCAATTGTTTCCTGATTGCTTATTTGTAGCCTATGACTATCATTAAGTGTTCTATCATTAAGTGTTAAATTTGTACCCTAGGACTATCATTAAGTGTTGTAAGTGTTGTACCTTGATGAAGGTATCTTTTCTTTTATGTACACTGAGAGCCTATGCACCAAGACAAATTCCTTGTGTGTCCAATCACACTTGGCCAATAAAAAATTCTCTTCTCTTCTTTTCTCTTCTCTTCTCTCTTCTCTTCTCTTCTCTTCTAAGATGTTTGGTAGGGATGTGTAGGTTGCCTCCAATTTGGAAGTGTGCAAGGGCTCTTTTAGGATGATATAGCTATTGTATAGAATACGCCCATTGGATTTTTCAGAAGGCTCTGAGAATTATAAAACTGAGAGCAAGGGACCTTGGTCTAGGACAGGGGTCTCCAACCTTGGCAACTTTAAGACTTGTGGACTTCAACTTCCAGAATTCCTCAGCCAGCTTTTCTGGCTGAGGAATTCTGGAAGTTGAAGTCCACAAGTCTTAAAGTTGCCAAGGTTGGAGACCTCTGGTCTAGGAGATGACAAACAATTGTTGATGTTCTATTTACAACTACTTGTAAATAATAGAATGGAGGAGGTGGAGAAGAACTATAACCTGATATGATTCTTGAGAGCTAAGACCTTCTCAGGTAGCTGCTAATATCATTGGAAAACTTAGCAGCTTAACTTCAACTTCTCTAGACTTCTTTCCTTGCCGGTCCTCTAAGCATCGTGAGATGCTGCGAATTCACACCAGGGGTTCCCTCATGAACTACCTGAAGAGGTCTCTTTGGCTGAGGCAATCATGGGTTTACTTGCAAAAGATACTTTTAATAGGCCTCAGGAGGAAGGCCTATTCACCCTGTCCCTTGTGTAATAAAAGAGGCAAGCAGCATTTTCCCCAAACTGGCTGTGCCTCCCTGGATCACATTTGTTGCTTGGAGACATCAGGCAGGAACAAGCAAACATCCCCAGCCAGCCAGGTGTGCTGTGGGGCTGCAGAGACATGTGTAGGGGAGCAGCCGGTTCAAAAGCAATGAGATCAACAGCCGAGACATAAAGCCTGAAGGGCCAACAAAGTTCCTTGACTAGCTAAGGGCAATGGAGATTAATGAATGAGCTTAAGAGGACACAAGTTCATATTAAGAACAAAATATGAATAAATAAATATTCATGTTAAGTTCATATTCATGTTAAGAGGACACAACTTCACATCCAATGACCTAAGTGCCAAAGCCCACTGCAACTACATTGCAAAAAAGGCATTAAGAGTTGTTAACCTAATCTTACGTAGCTTCTTCTCCAGAAACACTACACTGCTAACCAGAGCTTATAAAACATTTGCTAGACCAATTCTTGAATACAGCTCACCTATCTGGAACCCATACCACATCTCTGACATCAATACAATTGAACGTGTCCAGAAATATTTTACAAGAAGAGTTCTCCACTCCTCTGAATACAACAAAATACCTTATGCCACCAGACTTGAAATCTTGGGTTTAGAAAACTTAGAACTCCGCCGCCTTCGACAGGACCTGTGTTTAACTCATAGAATCATCTATTGCAAAGTCCTTCCTGTTGAGGATTACTTCAACTTCAATCACAACAATACAAGAGCTAACAACAGATTTAAATTTAATGTTAACCGCTTCAATCTTGATTGCAGAAAATATGACTTCAGTAACAGAGTTATTAATGCTTGGAACACACTACCAGACTCTGTGGTGTCTACTCAAAATCCCCAAAACTTTAACCAAAAACTGTCTACTGTTGACCTCACCCCATTCCTAAGAGGTCTGTAAGGGGCATGCATAAGAGCACAAACGTGCCTACTGTTCCTGTCCTACTGTTTCCTTTCACTATATCCAATTTATATAGTTATTACATACTTATACTCATATATATCTTATATATTATATAGTTAATTCATGATTATGCTTGTATATACTGTTGTGCAGTGGTGGGATTCAGCCAGTTCGCACCACTTCGGGAGAACCGGTTGTTAACTTTCTGAGCAGTTTGGTGAACTGACTGTTGGAAGAAATCATTAGGGCAGAGAACCGGTTGTTAAATTACTTGAATCCCACCACTGCTGTTGTGACAAAATAAATAAAATAAAAAATAAATAAAATGAATAAGTTTTATAAAAAGGGAAAGAGAATAGCAGGTCGAATTGTTGTTAAGTTGAAGTAGGTTGTGGTTTTTTTTAACCTCTTTGATCACGTTACAAAAATATTAGCTGACTAGGCTTCTCTAGGTATATGGCTCCGATTATGATGATCCCTGCTGCTAAAGCTATAAAAGAAGCGGAGAATTCAGCCAAGTGATGTGGGTTTAACTGCCTTTCTTACAAGCTCCCCCCTCTACCTTTTCTTTCCATGGCTCCTTGTGGTTTTTTCCCCACAGTCCAAACGATTTCCTATAAATCACCTGTGCCACAAATGTTGGGCTTAAGACAACTTAGAACTACGCCGACTTCAGTCTGACCTAAGCATAGTACATAAAATTATCTACCACAATGTCCTACCTGTCAATGACTACTTCCACTTCAACCACAACTATACATGAGCAAATAATAGATACAAACTCAAGGTAAACCGCTCCAAACACGATTGCAGAAAACATGACTTCAGTAACAAAGTGGTCAATGCCTGGAATGCACTACCTGACTCTGTAGTTTCTTCCCCAAACCCCCAAAACTTTAAGCTTAAACTGTCTACTGTGGACCTCACCCCATTCCTAAGAGGTCTGTAAGGGGCGTGCATAAGCGCACCTGTGTGCCTACCATCCCTGACCTAATATCCTTTTTATTTACTCTTTTCATGTATCCAAATTATGTTTATACTTTTACCTGTTATCTTATATATGATTTGTGCGCAAAACCCAGCGGTAAAATGTCGCTAGTCCCAAAACTCAGCTCCGTTCACCGACAAAATAAATAAATAAATAAAAATAAAACAAATACCCTCTTTTCCAGAAGAATGTGGTCAGAGTAGCTGTTCTTACGTACTGAACAACGATTCCAGGGAATCCCCCCCAAAAAAAGAGTTTGAGGTCACACACCTCAACTTATTATTAAAACTTATTTATTTCGTATGGCTGGACTAGCCTGATTTTTATTTTTATTGGATGGGTTTTTAAAATTTTGTGATTTTACTGGGGAGTACGTTTTTTAACATTTTGGGCATTTAAATTAGTTTTTTAAGGGATGTTTTTAATTATTGTGTGTATTTATATTTTATCTGCCTGTTCACCACCCTGAGTCCTTCGGGAGAAGGGCGGTATACAAATTAAAATATTATTATTATTATTATTATTTACCTGTCTGTTGCTTGACTCCTGCTGACTCTGAAGTGAAGCGCCCACAGACTGGAAGCTAAAAAAAAAAAGAGAGAGAGAGCAGAAACACAGAAACAGGTTTGCTTATTATGGGTAAGAAATAGGAAGAAGTATTTGCTTAGGGCAGTGGTTCTCAACTTTAGTCATTTTAAGATGCGTGGGCTTCAATTTCAGAGTTTTCCTCTTCTAACTAGGTAGATTTAAGATAGCTCGCTTTATAATATAATATAACAACAGAGTTGGAAGGGACCTTGGAGGCCTTCTAGTCCAACCCCCTGCCCAGGCAGGAAACCCTACACCATATCTCAGTCAGATGGTTATCCAACATTTTCTTAAAAATTTCCAGTGTTGGAGCATTCACAACTTCTGCAGGCAAGTCGTTCCACTTCTTAATTGTTCTATGACTGCACTAACTTGTGGCAGAATTCCAGTCCCAGTGTAGTGTAAGTTGAGAACTGCCTGTATACACACTAAGTAACAATAGAAATCTTAACATTAAATAACGAGTTCAAGAGTAAAACTTATAACTAATGTGTACTTCGGTGTGAATTGCAGTGGTTCTTTTTTTTTCTTTATCTTATACTCAACTTTGGATGAAAAGTTAAATAATTTTATGCCTGTAATTCTCAACGGCAAATTAGTATTGATTTTTTTAAAAAAAACAATTCTCATTATTTTCAATACTTTAAGCAATACTTTGAACATAATAGAATGTTAATAATTCTAATCGCATTGTGTATACTTCATTTACTATTATTTCTAGAAGTCCTCCATTAATGTTGATTCTCCAATTGAACAAATATATTAATTTACTGCGTTTACATCCTGCCTATGCTTCTAAAAAATTGAAGGAGACTTTTTTTAGATGTAGGGATGGTAATCTTTTCTTCCCAGTCAAGCAATTCTATAAAATAGGTTAGATACAGGGGTGAAATCCAGCAGGTTCTGGAGAACCGGTAGCGGAAATTTTGAGTACTTCGGAGAACCAGCAAATACCACTTCTGGCTGGCCCCAGAGAGGGGTGGGAATGGAGATTCTGCAATATCCTTCCCCCAGAAGTAGGGAGGGAATGGGGATTTTGCAGTATCCTTCCCCTGCCACGCCCACCAAGCCACGGCCACAGAACCGGTAGTAAAAAAAATTTGGATTTCACCACTGGTTAGATATTAAAGTTATGGCTGGTCCAGTATCTATTAGTGAACTCTACTGTCTATTTGAAGACGGGTCTCCTCATTTCTAGACCAACTAGTTCAAAACTGTACTACAATGTTTCATGAATGCACCTTCAACATACGGGATTCATTGTAATCAGGTGTGGTGCCAGATAACCTAATCAGATGCAGGTTCCCTCCTGATGTAAAAAGATGCATTTTTCATCCTATTAGCTTTGGGTGGATGAATGCCAAAAATTTTGTTCTCCACATTTTTCTTTTAAAGTTTTTATGGGCAAACTCAACAGACTTTTTTTTTTTTTAAATTACATTTATATCCCGCCCTTCTCCGAAGACTCAGGGCGGCTTACAGTGTATAAGGCAATAGTCTCATTCTATTTGTATATTTACAAAGTCAACTTATTGCCCCCCCAACAATCTGGGTCCTCATTTTACCTACCTTATAAAGGATGGAAGGCTAAGTCAACCTTGGGCCGGGCTTGAACCTGCAGTAATTGCAGGCTGCTGTGTTTTAATAACAGGCTTCTTACAGCCTGAGCTACCACGGCCCTTTTGATCTGATTCCGTTCCTAAAAGTTGTTGTCTACCTG
>NC_080547.1:4707703-4827703 GCF_028640845.1 Ahaetulla prasina | reverse complement strand
ATCCCTGCTTTCTCCCATTGGCATCTGGCACTGCTAGAAACACACACTCTTGCAAACCTGAAGCTTTCGCATTCCTCTTTTCTCCTGTAATTAAATTTTGGGGAGGACTCGCGCCGCCCCAAGTGAGGAGGAAGCCGTGGAGGGCAGATTTAGGCTAAATGTTGCCAGATGGACCCTTCTTAAGAGCAAGGCTTTATAGCAGCACATTTATGCAAGGATGGGCTCAACTTTATAGGGGAATAACTTGACAAAATCAGGGATGTTATCTCAATTATCGTTAAGTCTGGCAACCTGAACAAGAGGCTAGACCCCTGTTGGCACGCGTGCTAGAGGTGGCACGCACAGCCCTCTCTGTGGGGACGTGCGCCATCACCAGCTGCTCTTCTGGTTTCTGATGTGCACACGCACGCTGGCCAGCTGGTCAACATGGGTACATGAGCACTGGAAAATGCCCCAAAACACAGCCAAAAAACTGGCCTGAAAACAGCCAAAAACAGCCCAAAAACAGGCATGCACGCGCCAGCCAGCTGGTCTTTTGAGTTTCCAGGGCTCCAGCGCTCATTAGGACCAGCTGGCCAGCTCACACGCATGTGCTAGAAATCCAAAGTCCAGCTGGCCGGCGTGTGCACACATTCACACACATGCACACGCGTTCCGGTTTGTGCCGTAAAGGTTCACCATCACGGGGCTAGACAACCATCACTCTGGGAGACTTTAACTGGCTGGTTGGACTTAGAATTCCAACCAACAAAACCTATCAAGCGAATAACTCCAAGATCTACACTTTAAAAGGAGATGTAATAAGGGAGGGAAATGCTCAGGTTGAACAAGGAAAAAAAAACACAAAAAGAGAAGGTTTGTTTTTTTCCCTAAGCTTCGCACGTTTATAAAAGGCTTTACACGCAGTGAAAGATATCTCCGAAGGCATTCATTCGATGCACGTCATCCTAGAAGAAAAACGAAGTCTCCTCACGCATCTTCAAAAACCAACATTTCAGGTGCCAGAAAACTCTTGTTGTTTTTCCAGCAAGAGATAAAATCACTACCATTTTGAAAAAAGTGTCATCTTGTTTTGCTTATAGAACTGGCCCGACGTCAAATTCTAATAGTCTGATCAGTTTCATATACACACCGCGCAATCAGTTCAAACACGCTTAAAGCTTCCTAAAAAATAAAGAGCAAAAAAATATAAAAGTTTGGATTAAAAGGCAGAACATAAACAACGTAAGTGGAACGGACAAAGCCAGATGTTAACCTCCAAAAGCTTGTTTAGAAGAGCCGGATCTGAACGGGTCTTCTTGAAGAGGACAAGAGGAAGGGGCACAGCACAGATCTTGGGGGGGCAGCATATTTGTTCCAAAGTGTCGGGGCAACAATAGTCAAGAAGTGGCCCACTCGGAATTTCAGCCTTTCCAAATCTGAAACCCTCCAGATCACAGGTCCCCAACTTTTCGGACCTCAGGGACCACTAAATTAATAATTTTAAATCCTTAATATGATCTGCCTAATGACCGGCTGGGTGGGCTTTGCAAGCTGGTCATGTGACCGGGTGGGTGTGGCCAACTCAATGTCACTCATGTCAAGGGGCGCTTTGACAGCCTCTACTCGCGACTCCTCGCCTTCTCGCCTGGGCTCCTTAGGGCCCCAACAGGAAGCAGTTGTTGGAGCTAAGCAGCCACCACGAGAAAGAGTTGGCCAAACAGCTCAGTTCAAATTGGATCTGGCTGAGAAGGAGGCTCAGCAGAAGCACCTCACTGAGGACTAGGAGCATAGGCTTTCCAAGCAGAAGGAAGACCTGCGGGAGTGCAAGGCCAGGTACCGGCACCTGGAGGCTCAGCAGGCTAAGATGGTCAGCCAGTTCCAGGCCATGATGCAGTCCCACTGGAACGAAACCCTCCAGCTCTTCGCCACCAGCGGTACTTCCCTCCAGCCTTCGCCCAAAGCCCCACACCAGGAGGCTGAAGCAGACCCGAAGTCAGAATTTCTGCCCCCCTCTGCCCCACACAAAAAGACCCCAAAGGGGGAGACTCTGCAGCAACACAAATGTTCATTACACATATCCAGCCCAGGGGCCATAGTTTGAGGACCCCTGATTTAGTTCAATATAAAAAATGCAAATAATGTTTCTGCGGACCACCAACATTTTCTTGCAGACCACCGGTGATCCACGGACCACCAGTTGGTGACCACGGCTCCAGATGAACTACAATTACAACTCATGCAATCCCAAACCATTCAGACCTCGCCCCCCCTGGGGGGCCTGCCCCACTATTTGAGAAACACTGAGCTAAGGGAAGGCTGCGCTGTTCTATATTATAGACCATCAAATGCTTGTCCAGGTAGCTTGTAGTGGTGAGAGCCACAGTGGCGCAGTGGTAAGAGTGTAGAACTGCAGGCTACTTCTGCTGACTGCCGGCTGCCTGCAATTTGGCAGTTGGATTCTCATCAAACTCAAAGTTGACTCAGCCTTCCATCATTCCGAGGTGGGTAAAATGAGGACCCAGATTGTTGGGGGCAAGAGGCTGGCTCTCTAAACTTTTTCGGGAGGGCTGTAAATCACTGTGAAGCGGTATATAAGTCTAAATGCTATTGCTATGCTATTGTAAGGCAAATATTTACATTGTCTTTGGAAGATGGGTTATTTTCAAGGTCTGAACACAATTCCCTATAAAATGGTCTTTAGTCATTGAAATGGTCAATGCAGAAGCAAATTAAGAGGGTAAAAACAGCTTTAAAAAAGCTACATTAAGGCTAGGGACGTATCTGCAAACCAGTAAAATAAAAACAAATATTCAATAGTTATCTATGAAGAGAAATGTTTACATGGTCAGAAAATAAATTCTTTTTTTTTAAATCTAAGTGTCTCATACTATATTGCACAAGATATTCATTTCCAGGCTGCAAAAGTTATAGCCCTGGAAGAGAGAACTAAGTGAAACCAAAGAATTTGAAACCACCAATCCACTTCCTCGTTCCTTTTAACCCTATTTCGTCCTCTGTCCAGAAACAAGCATGAGACATATGCAGAAATGCAGCATTTTAGTGACTATGACTCGACATCACCAAAATTGGAAAAAAAGCATATGCTACACCTTGGAAGCCCATTGTCTTTATTACTGTCAGTTCTGGATGGTGGGGGAAGTGCTTACTCTTTAAATCCCAAATTTGTCTTGTGTTCCATATTGCAATGTTTAATTTGGGAAGAGTTCTTCATCTCCATGACCCCCACCCATCCTACCAAACCAAAGTCCTCTAGACCAGCGGCTACCAACTTGTGGTCCATGGACCACTAGTGATCCACGAGAAAATGTTGGTGGTCCACAGAAAAAATATTTGCATTTTTTATATTGCAGGGGTCCTCAAACTACGGCCCCTGGGCTGGATACGTGCAATGAACGTTTGTGTTGCTACAGAGTCTCTCCACCTTCGGGGTCTTTTTGTGTGGGTCAGAGGGGGCAAGAAATTCCAACTTGGGGTCTGCTTCATCCTCCTGGTGTGGGGCTTTGGGCGAAGGCTGGAGGGAAGTGCTGCTGGTGGCGAAGAGCCAGAGGACCTTATTCCAGTGGGATTGCATCATGGCCTGGAACTGGCTGACCATCTCAGCCTGCTGAGCCTCCAGGCGCCGGTACCTAGCTTTGCACTCCCGCAGGTCTTCCCTCTGCTTGGAAAGCCTATGCTCCTAGTCCTCAGTGAGGTGCTTCTGCTGAGCCTCCTTCTCGGTCAGATCCAATTTGAACCGAGCTGTTTGGCCAACTCTTTCTCATGGTGGCTGCTTAGCTCCAACAACTGCTTCCTGTTGGGGCCCTAAGGAGCCCGGGTGAGGAGGCGAGGAGTGGGAGGGAGGAGGGGAGGGGCGAGGGGAGGCTGGTGAGGCACCCTTTGATGTGAGTGATGTGTCTGCCACGCCCACCCAGTCACATGACCACCTAGCCACGCCCACCCAGCCGGTCATTAGGCAGATCATATTAGTGGTCCGCGGAATTTAAAATTATGAATTTAGTGGTCCCTGAGATCCGAAAGATTGATGACCCCCGCTCTAGACAACTTAAGAGTTTATTGCTAAGTACAGATTTAAATTTTTATCCTTGCATTTCAAAGAGGCATTCCATAAGAAGCTGGACAAAAATACCAGGAGTCAAAAGAAGAATACAGCAAAACATGTCAAAAGCAGGAGGGAAGTTATTAATGAAATACCAATGTATATTTTTTTTTTATAAAAAAAATGTGCAGTCCATCCTGTTAGGAGAAATGATCGAGCTATGGCCAAGAATTTGATTACATAACTTCCTTTTTTTTTTACCCATAATACAGACGTGACTACTCTAAATGGCAGTTGTTTACTTAATCTGTCCTTCACCATATGACAAGTTATATTGTTTGCTACTGGTTTTACAATCTTGTTATGGCCTATGTCCAAGATGAAAATCAACGTCACCTAGACCAAATCTCCATACACCCATTTTAGAACTAGCTATAACGAAGATAATATTGTTGGGGTATGTCTGTGGATAAGGTAGGTAGGTAAGTAGGTAGGTAGGTAGATAGATAGATGATAGATAGATAGATAGATAGATAGATAGATAGATAGATAGATAGATAGATAGATAGACAGACAGACAGACAGACAGACAGACAGACAGACAGACAGACAGACAGACAGACAGACAGACAGACAGATAGATAGATAGATGATGGATGGATAGATAGATAGATAGATAATAGATAGATAGATAGATAGATAGATAGATAGATAGATAGATAGATAGATAGATAGATAGATATAGATAGACACACTCAGTAGCTAGATGATAGATAGATAGATAGATAGATAGATAGATAGATAGATAGATAGATAGATAGATAGATAGATAGAGATAGACACACACAGTGATTGATAGATAAGACAGGCAGACAGACAGACAGACAGACAGACAAATACATAGAGCAGATAGGATTGGTGTCCGTCTGTCTGTCTGGATGTCTTATCTATCATCTAATACTCTAGGAGGACTGGGAAACAAGATCAAATAAAGAAAAGTAGTGGAAAACACTACATGATTCTAATTTCTCACATTAAAAATCTTAAGGTCTGGTGTCTACGGAGATTCTGAATCAGCCAGGTTGTGCTTGTCCCAAAAGGCAGCTAGAGTTTCTTGGTTTTTTTTCTTTGAAAAACATTTTGCTTCTCACGCAAGAAGCTTCTTCAGTTCTGAAGGTTCTTCAGGTCTAAGGACTGGTGGTGACTTCTTAGTAAAAGGCAGAACTTAAGACTGTGTTTTTTAAACATGAAAACGCCTGAAAACCAGTCAATAATAATACTTAGAAACCAAGATTGGTGTTCTCCAGCTTAAACTTTGTCTTGGGCCTCTTCCACATTTTCTTAACGGATGTGCTAGGTATTCCACATGTACAAATCAATATATTAGATTAACAGACTTGGAAGGGACCTTGTAGGTCATCTAGTCCAATCTCCCTCCCGGCCCAAGCAGGAGACCCTACACCATTTCTGACAGGTGACAGTCCAGTCTCTTCTTCAAAGCTTCCAGTGATGAAGCTCCCACAACTTCCGAAGGCAACTTTTGTTCCATGGGTTGATTGTTCTGTCAGAAAGTTCCTCCTTATTTCCAGGTTGAATCTCTCCTTGGTCACTTTCCATCCATTGTTCCTTGTCTGGCCTTCGGGTGCTTTGGAGAATAGCTTGACCCCCATCCTCCTCTCTGTGGCAGCCCCTCAAATATTGGAAGACTGCTATCCTGTCTCCCCTGGTCCTTCTCTTCACTAGCCAGGCCCAGTTCCTGCAACTGTTCTTCATATGTTTTAGTCTAATATTGGAACACTGCTATCATGCCCAGTAATTTTTTTACTACCGGTTCTGTGGGCGTGTCTTGGTGGGCGTGGTGTATCTTGGTGGGTGTGGCTTGGTGGGCATGGCAGGGGAAGGATACTGCACAATCCCCATTCCCTCCCCACTCCTGGGGGAAGGATATTGCAAAATCTCCATTCCCACCCCACTCTGGGGCCAGCCAGAGGTGGTATTTGCCGATTCTCCAAACTACTCAAAATTTCCGCTACCGGTTCTCTAGAACCTGTCAGAATTTGCTGGATTTCACCCCTGCTTAACCCCCTCCTCTCTGTGGGAGCTCCTCAAATATTGGAAGGCTGCTATCCTGTCTCCCCTGGTCCTTCTCTTCACTAGACCAGCCATGCCCAGTTCCTGCAACCGTTCACCATATAAATAAACATACAAATTTATATTTATATATAAATATATAAAAGAACGTGATGATACTCTCATCTTATACCAAACTAAGACATGGCATGTACTACCTAGTTCAAGAGTGACGCACAAGAAATGTGTTCATACAGCTTTTTCACCTGGGTCTCCTCCAGATGTATGAAGGGGCCAATGCTTGAAATTTCTCAGGCTGAGGAAGGCTATCCTGATGGGAACCGAAGGCTAAAATTTTGCTAAAACTGTCTAACAATTAAGTAGGAAAATCCTCAGGGATTAATAGGAGGAAGGAAGTATGCTCGCTAACGAGAATAAAGCACTAAAAAAAATATGTGCACAATAAACTCCAACCGGGATTTCTGGTATGGAGATTCCTGAACCAGAAAAATCCGCCTCACAACAGCCGAAGAAGTCAAAACCAACTTGAAAACATTGAGCCAACTCACAAAGCTTCAGGTGCCCCAGGATAAGTGATGGTTGGGAGCAGGAGACAAATCAGTATGCTCAGAGGAGCGGAGAAGAGGATGAGCAGAAAGTCCCGGAATGCGAGGAATGTTGCTTGCTGAACTGCTCAAGTTCAAGTTTGTCAAGTTTTGGGATGGTGCCAAGATGCCGTTAGGGCTTCCCAAGGTCATCTTGCATCTACCGCACACAACAGAAAATGTCACAAAGAGATGGAACGGCAATGAACAAAGATGGCAGGACCTTGGTTGGCAAGGCAGCTGCGGAGAAGATGGCCATAACACACCTAGATTCTCCACCACACACACACACACAAACATACACACAACACTCCGGCACGCACACCGATACCGCTGCATACCAAACATGCAAGCCAGAGCACGCAAGGAAAGAGCGCAACAAGATCTTGCCAAAGCTCACACAGCAGGTGCAAAGCTAAGTACGTCTCAGCTCTAAAAATTCCAGCAGAAGAGAAAGTTGAGTTGGGGAATTCACTAGGCTACCCATCACTGGTGTTGCCTAGGTCAGGAGTCTCCGACCTTGGCAACTTTTAAGACTTGTGGACTTCAACTCCAGAGTTCTAAGTTTCCAACTCCAGGATGTAGAGCAGAAGTGTCCAAACTTGGCCACCATAAGGCCTATGGACATCGACTCCTAGAATTCTGGGGAATTCTGGGAGCTGAAGTCCACAAGTCTTAAAGTTGCCAAGGTTGGAGACCCCTGACCTAGATTGTCTGAAGCATCTGACCAAGCTCTACCATCATCCGGTTGAAGGTGTGTGTGGAAAGAGAATTTCTGAATCATCCCAGTAAATGCCACACCCTGGATGGCGACCTGTTCGTAAGGGCATAGTCCAGTTTGCTCAAACCAGAAAAGTCCAGGTCTTGCCTTTCGCTGAAGACATTAGCCCTCCTTTCTTCTCCACCTTACATGATTCCGCCAGTCTTTTCTCCTATCCAATGCCCAGTGGGATACTTCACCAAAGGGTAACCTTCCCATTACATTCAACATAGAATAATAAACTTGGGAGGGACTTCGGCAGCGATTAAATGCTCCCGGTTCAGCCAATCCGGTAGCGATGGTGGTGGGTGGTTTGGAGAACCAGTAGTAAAAATCCCTACCCCCCCCCCACCGCCCATGTCCACCCAATGCCCGGTCGCCAGCTTCCCGGGTTGCCGCTTCTTTTAAAAAATGCTTTTAAAAGGTAAAAAAAGGGCTCTGAAAATTCCAGCTGAGCTGCCTGATCATCAGAGCCTTTTTTCTTTACTTTTAAAAGCATTTTTTTACAACCTGTTTGGCCGAATAGGTTGTAAAAAATGCTTTTAAAAGGTAAAAAAGGGTTCTGACAATCCCAGGTAAGCTGTGCAATCGTCAGAACCTTTTTCTTTACTTCTAAAAGCATTTTTTAACAACCTATTTGGCCGAATAGGTTGTAAAAAAATGCTTTTAAAAGTAAAAAAAAAAAAAGATTGCGCGCCACAGCTGATCACCCCCTCCCCACCCCCGTGCTGTTCTACTTACCCCATGCCTCCTTTCACCATGCACTGCATGAGCGTGCACACCTTGCATTTGGTGCATGGTGCGCAGTGCACATGCGTGCACAATGCACAGCCAGCGAACTGGTAATAAACCAGTTCAGATTCCACCACTGGACCTCAGAGGTCTTGTAGCTCAAGCAGGAGACTCTATACCAGGGGCGTCAAACTCAAGGCCCACAGGCTAAATCCAGCCCGCAGGGTGCTTAGATTTGGCCCGCGGGGCTACCCTGGAAATAAATGCAGGACCAGCCCGCCGTGTCTCTGCCAGCGAAAATGAAAATGTGTGTCCCCCCTGAGCTCCGTTTTCACTGGCAGAGAACTCGGGCACCACAGGCGTCTACACGAGTGACATCAAACTGGCCATGCCCACCCTGGCAACGTCCACCCACTCCCGAGGTCAAACACAACTCTGATGTGGCCCTCAACAACAACAACAACAACAGAGTTGGAAGGGACCTTGGAGGTCTTCTAGTCCAGCCCCCTGCCCAGGCAGGAAACCCTACACCACTTCAGACAAATGGTTATCCAACATTTTCTTAAAAACTTCCAGTGTTGGAGCGTTTACAACTTCTGCAGGCAAATTGTTCCACTTATTAATTGTTGTCACTGTCAGGAAATTTCTCCTTAGTTCTAAGTTGCTTCTCTCTTTGACAAGTTTCCACCCATTGCTTCTTATCTTGCCTTCAGGTGCTTGGAGAATAGTTTGAGTCCCTCTTCTTTGTGGCAGCCCCTGAGAGATAGGAATACTGCTATCATGTCTCCCCTAGTCCTTCTTTTCATTAAATTAGACATACCGAGTTCCTGCAACCGTTCTTTATATGTTTTAGCCTCCAGTCCCCTAATCATCTTTGTTGTTCCTCTCTGCACTCTTTCTAGTCTCTCCACATCCTTTTTACATCGCGGCGACCAAAACTGAATGCAATATTCCAAGTGTGGCCTTACCAAAGGCATCATAAAGTGGTATTAACACTTCACGTGATCTTGATTCTATCCCTCGGTTTATGCAGCCCAGAACTGTGTTGGCCTTTTTGGCAGCTGCTGCAACACGGCTGGCTCATATCTAAATGGTTGTCTACTAGGACTCCAAGATCCCTCTCACAGTTAGTGAAATCGAGTTCTGACACCCTGCCCTAGACCATTTCTGACAAATGGTTGTTTAGACCAGGGGTCTCCAACCTTGGCAACGTTAAGACTCATGGACTCCAACTCCCAGAATTCTGGGCGCTGGAGTCCAGGAGTCTTAACATTGCCAAAGTTGGAGATCCCTGGTTTAGACTCATATGGGATCACCAAACGACTACTACAGCTTTTGCAAGAGGCCCAGGAAAGCTCCAACAGCAGTCCTAGCCAATGAGACATCTCGTACTTTGTTAATCAGATGTTCTCCTGCCCTACCTCTCCTTAAAAGGCCCTATTAGAAGGAGAGGGAATCTGGGCTTTTTTCAGCCCTTTCTCCAAAACAAATATCCATGGCTGCCACCGAGACTTTGAAGGAGGACATTCGGTGTCAGCAACCAGAGCGTTGGCAAGCTGAGGTTTGCGTGTTGATTTGGCCTGTGGCTCCATAACAGAGAAGACCTTGCCCAACAGCTTCCCAGAAGAATACACCCTGTCCTGGCGAAAGAGGTTCTCACACATCTTTTAAGAGAAGAGAAATAAGTTGCATAAGCCAACAATTAGCTTATTCCTGGTTAACAGAGGGAGAAGGGAGGTTAAGGAAGGGGGAAAAAATGGGTTCCTTGCTTCTTATTTATTTTTAATTTATTTATTTGTCAAGCATATAGAAGATAACAGATAAAAGAATAAACGTGATTATGGATACATGAAATGGATACACATAAAAGGGGAGATTAGGACAGGGACGGTAGGCACACTGGTGCGCTTATTCACCCCGCTTACAGACCTCCTAGGAATGGGGTGAGGTTGACAGTAGACAGTCTAAGGCAGGGGTCAGCAATCTGTGGCTCTGGAGCCGCATGTGGCTCTTTCACCCCTCTGCTGCGGCTCCCTGTCACTCAAAATATGCGTCACAACCGCCAATCTGCGACACCCGCCCGCCCGCGATTTATTATTATTATTATTATTATTATTATTATTATTATTTATTAAATTTTTATACCGCCCTTCTCCCAAAGGACTCAGGGCGGTGTACAGCCAAAGATAAAACACAGGATATATACAATTAAAACCAACATTTAAAACATAGCAAATTACAAAAAGGCTGAAAATCAAAATTTAAATTTTAAATTTTAAAATATTAATAAAACCCCAATTTAAAATCAAAACTACTTATGCCAGTCCCGCTTGAATAAATAAATGTGTTTTTAGCTCACGACGGAAGGTCCGAAGATCAGGCACTTGATGTAGGCCAGGGGGAAATTCATTCCAGAGCATCGATGTTCCAACAGAGAAGGCCCTACTCCTGGGGGCCGCCAGCCGACACTGTTTGGCGGACGGCACCCTGAGGAGACCCTCTCTGTGAGAGCGTACGGGTCGGTGGGAGGCATAGGGTAATAGCAGGCGGTCTCGTAAGTACCTGGGTCCTAAGCCATGGAGCGCTTTAAAGGTGGTAACCAAAATCTTGAAGCACACCCTAAAGACCACAGGAAGCCAGTGCAGACTACGGAGCAGTGATATTACGTGGGAGCCACGAGCGGCTCCCGTTACTACTCGCGCAGCCACATTCTGGATTAACTGCAGCCTCCGGGTGCACCTCAAGGGGAACCCCATGTAGAGAGCATTGCAGTAATCCAACCGAGACATAACCAGAGCGTGGTTTGAGCTTTTCAACCCCCGGTAGGCCAACCATGGATAAATCCAACAAAAGAAAAGTTTCAGAAGAAAACAGAACGTTTAACTCAACTACATATGCTAGTTTTGTAGCCGCTCAAGAAATATAGTCAGGTACGGGAACAGTTTTGTGGCTCCCGATGTTTTCTTTTCTGCGGGAAACGGGTCCAAATGGTTCTTTGAGTGTTTAAGGTTGCAGACCCCTGGTTTAAGGTTAAAATTTTGGGGGTTTGGGGAAGAGACCACAGAGTCCGGTTAATGCATTCCAGGCATTGACCTATCTGCTGCTGAAGTCGTATTTTCTGCAATCGAGTTTGGAGCGGTTTACCTTAAGTTTGTATCTATTGTGGGCTCGTGTATTGTTGCGGTTGAAGCTGAAGTAGTCATTGACAGGTAGGACGTTGTAGCAGATAATTTTATGTACTACTCTTCATGTACTACTCTTAGGACCGAAGACAGCGAAGTTCTAAGTTGTCTAAGCCCAAAATTTCAAGGTTGGTGGCATATAGGATTCTGTTGCGGAATGGAGGACTCTTCTTGAGAAATATCTCTGGACTTGCTCAATTGTATTAATGTCCAATATGCAGTGCAGGTTGGAGCTCACCCTAAACACTATTTCAAGTGTGCATACACGGAAACAAGTTAAGCTTTAGGAATGCCATCCCATCCTTTTGTGGAAAACGGCAACTCTCCACACACATATGGAAAGAGCACAAATATTCTCACACTGGACAAAGGACAATTTGAAATTAGAAAGGAGACTCAAAAGCAAATCACGTTTTGATGAAGACTCTCTCCCTCTCTGCTTTTCTCTTAATAAAAATCATCCGCTATGAACAGCAGAGCTCAGCGTTATTCTGGATGAAATCTACCCGTGCTGAAATAAATGCTGTGAAATACACAATACAGAGTGGCACACAACCATTTCAGTGACTGGATTTGGATTTCTGGGGCACAACACGTGTGAACAAGCGTTTGCACGTGGAAGATCTTAGACGAGGAAATGAAGTTGTTTCATCCAACTTCTAAAGACCTTTCTCATCCAAGCAACGATTTCCCAAGTTTTCAACCATCACCAACAGCAAGAATAAACAAGAGCGCAAACATTGGAACCAGCTGGGTGGAAAAACTGCCAAAATTGCTTCTTTTCCGAGTTAGCTGCTTGCCAAACCACCAACATAGCCAAAAAGCAGTTCACAAACACTGTGGAAGGAAAAAAAACCAACAGTCTGACAAACAATAATACATTTACTACTAATAATAATTATTAATAATATATAGTTTAATAATTATTATTAATTTATTTATAAATAATTATTAATTTATTATTATAATTATTAATTATAATTAACATTGTACTGCAAACTAGGGCATACAAAACCTTTGCTAGACCAATTCTCGAATACAGCTCGTCTGCCTGGAATCCACACTGTATATCGGACATTAATACAACTGAATGAGTCCAGAGGTATTTCACGAGAAGAGTCCTCCACTCCTCTGCTCGCAACAAAATACCTTATGCCACCAGACTTGAAATTTTGGGCTTAGAAAATTTAGAACTACGCCGCCTTCGGTATGACCTAAGCATAGCTCATAAAATCATCTGCTACAACATCCTACCTGTCAATGACTTCTTCAGCTTCAACCTCAATAATACATGAGCACACAATAGATATTAACTCAAGGTAAACCGCTCCAAACTCAATTGCAGAAAATATGACTTCAGCAATAGAGTTGTTAATGCCTGGAACGCACTACCTGACTCTGTGGTCTCTTCCCAAAATCCCCAAAGCTTTAAGCAAAAACTATCTACTATTGACCTCACCCCATTCCTAAGAGGTCTGTAAGGGGCGTGCATAAGCGCACCAGCGTGCCTACCGTCCCTGTTCTACTGTCCCCATTTATTTGCACCCATTTCCTGCATTCATATCAGTGGTGAAATCTGAACTGGTTTGCCAGCGGTTCGCTGGCCTTGCTTGCACGGCGCGCACCAAACTTGTGCTCCGTGCACATGCACAATACACACAAAATGCACGCTGCACGTGCGTGCATACACAGTACACACCAAACACGCTGACAAAGAAAGCTTGGGAAGGTAAGCAGAACGGTGAGGAGGGGAA
Organism: Ahaetulla prasina; assembly: GCF_028640845.1. Lineage (NCBI taxonomy): Eukaryota > Metazoa > Chordata > Lepidosauria > Squamata > Colubridae > Ahaetulla > Ahaetulla prasina. Next base: position 4,814,561 of record NC_080547.1, on the reverse strand, counting down.
CAGCTTTGCCGCGTGATTTAGATTCACCAGAAAACAGGATTTCCTGCTTTCTAGCGATTTTAAATTGCACGGCACAGCTGATAGTCGGAAATTACCAGTTCAGAGGAACCGGTAGAGTTTTTTTTACTCCTGGTTCACTCAAACCGGTAGTTTTTATCACTAATGGTTCACCTGAAGTGGTGCGAACCGGTAGGTTTTCACCGCTGATTCAAATCCATTTTTATACTGGTTCCTCTTATCTCGTAACATGGTTTGACAAACAAAATAAATAAAAAATTAAAAAAACGACGATACGAAAAAATTTCTGAGACCTAAGAAAGAGTGCAGAGAAGAGCAACAAAGATGATAAAGGGTCAGGAGGCTAAATTGTACGATGGGAGAGGAGGAGGAAGAGGAACATGGGGTCCTTGGTGCTCTCTAAGCTTGCTTGAGGTTCTTGCAGATGTTTCGTTACCCAAACTAAGTAATATCATCAGTACTAATCTAGTCATTGTTGATGTTACCTAGTTTGGACAACGAAACATCTGCAAGAACACAAGCAAGGCCAGAGAGCACCAAGGACCCCCTCAATTAAATCACTAAATTCATTAAAATGGATTCCTCCTCAGGCCCTGTTAATAAGGACCGCCATTTTGGATGTCAAAACACATGTACTTTACAGGACAACACTGATGAGACTTTGAGGGGGGAATCCCTTTTGATGGGATTAAATGATACTAGGGTAGATAAAAAATACCCCTTCAGAGTCATCTGCCTACAGAGAAAGAGAATATAGTGGCAACTTTAAGAAGCAACGCTAACGATGAAAGCACATACACATTTATTCCGCCACAAAATTAAGAGAGAATAAATAATATATCTGTTGTGTCTCGTCCGATCTCACCACAGCCGGGGCCTTCTTATCTGCTTCCGAACACGGAGGAATGTCCTAGTATGCCTCCCGGTCCCAGCCCTGGCTCCATGCCCAGACAGGCTGAAGAGGAGGAAGTATCTCCAGCCCCCAGCTCTGGCTCCATGCCCAGGCAAATGGAGCAACTAGACCCCTCCCCCTCCTCCACAGCATGTGAACCTGAGGGAGAACAATTGCCAACAGCTGCTGACTGGAGTGACCCTCGACTCAGAAGACTTGATAGATGGAGGCAACAGAAGGAAGGGAGGGGCAGGCCTGGATAAGTGCTGAGTCATGGAGCCACACCCCATGGCCTATATAAAGGACCTGCTTTCTGGCATTCTCTGAGTCAGGCAAAGTCTAAACATATCTTGCTGAAGTCACTTTCTGGTCTCCTGCCTACCCTGAGGACTTTGCTAGGACTTTGGCAGAGCTGCAGAGGCACGCCTGATTCGGATTTCCCTGACCTGGCCGTCAGCGGAGGAGTGGGACACGACAATATCTTCCCAGAGAAGCAGGATTAAACCCTGCTAGGAACATATGTTGAAAAGCCTTATAGAAGTCAACTCGGGATGCATCGTGCTCTTTGGTAGACCAATTCTCGAATACATCTCGCCTGCCTGGAACCCACACCTCATTTCGGATATTAATACAATTGAGCGTGCCGAGAAATATTTTACAAGAAGAGTTCTCCACTCCTCTGATCACAACAAAATATCTTATGCCACCAGACTTGAAATCCTGGATTTAGAAAATTTAGAACTCTGCTGCCTTCAGCATGACCTGAGTTTAACTCATAAAATCATCTGCTACAATGTCCTTCCTGTCGAAGACTACTTCAGCTTCAATCGCAACAATACACGAGCACACAAACGTAATGTGAACCGCTCCAATCTTGACTGTAGAAAATATGACTTCAGTAACAGAGCTGTTAATTGCCTGGAATGCACTACCTGACTCTGTGGTCTCTTCCCAAAATCCCCAAAACTTTAACCAAAGACTATCTACTGTTGACCTCACCCCATTCCTAAGAGGTCTGTAAGGGGCGTGCATAAGAGCACCAGCATGCCTACCGTCCCTGTCCTAATGTTCCCTTTGATTGTATCCAATTCGTATGGTTATTTCATGCTTATACTTATATATACTGTTGTGTTTGACAAAGAAAGAAAGAAAGAAAGAAAGAAAGAAAGAAAGAAAGAAAGAAAGAAAGAAAGAAAGAAATATATCTTCCTAGAGAAGCAGGATTAAACCCTGCTAGGAACGTATGTTGAAAAGCCTTACAGAAGTCAACTCGGGATGCATCGTGCTCTTTGGTTGATTCATCTCCAGAACTTCTGACTCTAGCTATTATTTTTACTTCCAAGGGATATGTGTTATTTAATATTTCTTATAGGCCTCACATTTCCCTTATGAGCTCAAGACAAGACCTGGAGGGATTTCCCCTCATTTTATCCTCACAATGATTATTTAATAAGCTGGACTGAACTGCTTCCACCAAGTCTAGGATCAGGTGAAGACCTAAAAAGGGTTTCTCCAGCCTCTCTCCAAGGCTTTAACCACGGAGGGTCTTTCCAAGCATGGGGCAAAATGTGTTGGCTTTAGGACAGGGCTCTCCAACCATGGCAACTTTAAGGCTTGTGGACTTCAACTCCCAGAATTCCTCAGCCAGCCAGCAAAGCTTTGATGAAATGACTCTCCACCAAGTCCCATCTTCCCAAGTCTACTTGAAATACAAGCAACCAAAATCTTCAGCTCCACACTACTGCCGATATGGGGTAAGTCCGTCAGTGGTTTCTCAGCCAACAAGTACCAAAATGATTGGGGTTGGCTTTCGGCCAGGATGTTCTCTCACTTAATTTCCCAATCTAGCCTCCACCTTCGAGATTCCTTGGTGTCTCTCATCCGAGAACTAATCAAGCCTGATAGCTCAGTTTCCAAGCCCAGAAAACTTCCGTGAAGTTCTGAAGCCTGCCGAGGCTTGCCTTCCATTCGCTGGATTTCAACCCCAGCAATGGGAACGCCAGCAATGGGATCCCAAGCCAAGTTCGTTTTCCATTGAAAGTGGCTGATCCATCAGCTTATAGTGACCAGATGTCCCGCTTTTGGCAGGACAGTCCCGCTTTTTAATAATTTGTCCCGCATCCTGCGGCAATTCCAAAAAGTCCTGATTTTTTTTTGTTTCACTCCCATTCTGAAAATGGGAGGCGGCAACACAAGAGGAGGAGGCGGAGAAGGGGGAGTGGCGGAGAAGGGGGCGCGAGAGGGAGGAGAGACGCCGCTTGACTTCACCCGAGAGGAAGAGAAGAGCGGAGATGAGAGCCGAGCCTGCCTGGAAGAGCAGAGAAGCAGCAGCCGCTCCTCCTCCTTCAGGCAGGTGGCAAGACTCAGCGCGCATGTGCAGCCCCCCCTTTCCCCCCCCATCAATGGTGTCCCGCTTTGCCATCGCTGAAATCTGGTCACTTTAAGCACGCTATAATGTCATATTGCACAAAGGATCCCTCTAAGATTGGAGTTGCTCCTAACGTTGCCAGTGGGAAAGAGAACCTGAGCAGAAAGCTACTGGGTAGGTGATTTAGTATTATTTTATTTTTATTTATTTATTTAATCACATTTATATACCGCCCTATCTCCCAGAGGACTCAGGGCGGTTTACAGCCTAATAAAAACATACATATAAATACAGAATAAAACACCAATTTAAAAAACTTATTAAATAAGGCCGAATGTTAAAAATTGCAATAAAAAATAATAAAACCCCATTAAAACCAAATTAAGATTTAAAATTCTAGTCCAGTCCTGCGCAAATAAATAGATGTGTCTTAAGCTCGCGGCGAAAGGTTCGAAGGTCGGAAAGTTGACGAAGACCTGGGGGAAGTTCGTTCCAGAGGGTGGGAGCCCCCACAGAAAAGGCTCTCCCTCTGGGCGTCGCCAGTCGGCACTGCCTGGCTGACGGCACCCTAAGGAGTCCCTCCCTGTGAGAGCGCACGGGTCGGTGGGAGGCAATCGGTGGCAGCAGACGGTCCCGTAGATAGCCCGGCCCTATGCCATGGAGCACTTTGAAGATAGTTACCAAAACCTTGAAGCGCACCCGAAAGGCCACAGGTAGCCAGTGCAGTCTGCGCAGGAGAGGTGTCACATGGGAGCCACAAGGGGCTCCCTCTATCACCCGCGCAGCCGCATTCTGGACTAACTGGAGCCTCCGGGTGCTCCTCAAGGGAAGCCCCATGTAGAGAGCATTGCAGTAATCCAGACGAGATGTCACGAGAGCATGAGTGACCGTGCATAGGGCATCCCGGTCTAGGAAGGGGTGCAACTGGCGGATCAGGCGAACCTGGTAAAAAGCTCTCCTGGAGACGGCTGTCAAATGGTCTTCGAAAGACAGCCGTCCATCCAGGACGCCCAAGTTGCGCACCCTCTCCATTGGGGCCTTTCACTTCTAATAAACTCACCTGTCCACTTGCAATTGCAGCCTCCCGGGGCTCTGCTTTATTTTGTTCTGTGCCTCCACGTTCAGCATCTCAGAAGTATTCTCCCCATTGATGGAAATTATGACATCTCCAGGTCGAAGGTCAGCTAGGGCTGCTTTGCCGTGCTCCGTCACCTGCGTGTAGCACAAAGCAAAGGCGGCTGCAATTGAAATGCGTTTGTTGGAAAATACGTTCCTATTTCCCTTAACCGTATCAAAGGCAGAATGTAAGGACGATATCATGTTTTCCAATAGCCCGGTGTTTCTCAATCTTAGCAACTTTACGACATCATCATCATCATCATCATCATCATCATCATCATCATCATCATCATCATCATCATCATCATTATTATTATTATTATTATTATTATTATTATTATTATTTTATTATTATTTATTAGATTTTTATACCGCCCTTCTCCCGAAGGACTCAGGGCGGTGTACAGCCAGAAATAAAAACAGTAACAAATACAATTCAAAATAAACAGTTAAAAAACTTATTATACAATTGGGCAAAAATCTAAAACATATTAAAAATTTAAAACCCATTAAAATACATCCAAAAAATTAAAATTTAGAATTTAAAATGTAAGCCAACCCCGCGCGAGTAAATAAATACGTCTTCAGCTTGCGGCGAAAGGTCCGAAGGTCAGGCAATTGGCGCAAGCCAGGGGAAAGTTCGTTCCAGAGAGTAGGAGCCCCCACAGAGAAGGCTCTTCCCCTGGGTGCCGCCAGCCGACATTGCTTGGCGGACGGCACCCTAAGGAGTCGTGTGGACTAAAGACATGTGGACTTTTAACTCCCAGAATTCCCCAGCCAGCTTGCTTTTGCTGGCTGGGGAATTCTGGGAATCAAAATCCACACGTTTTAAAGTTATTAAAGTTGACAATTATTATTATTATAACCAAGGGAAACAGAAAATTCACACTTCTTCTTTAACCAAATATATATATTTTTTATTTGCATTTATATCTTGCCCTTCTCCGAAGACTCAGGGCGGCTTACACTATGTTAGCAATAGTCTTCATTCTATTTGTATATTTATATACAAAGTCAACTTATTGCCCCCAACAATCTGGGTCCTCATTTTACCTACCTTATAAAGGATGGAAGGCTGAGTCAACCTTGGGCCTGGTGGGACTAGAACCTGCAGTAATTGCAGGCAGCTGCTGTTAATAACAGACTGCATTAGCAGCCTGAGCCACAGAGGCCCATGTCCATCTCCAGTATCCAAAACAAGGATATCTTTCCTCTAGTATCCAGACAAGGATCTGTACTAAGTATTTCTCAGGATAAATTAGTAGTATGGGCTAAATTAACTCCTTCAAGAGTCTGTCAATGAGGACTCAATCATCCAAGACTCAATCATCCAATCTTGTTAACAAAGATTGGTCCAGTTGCCATAAATCAACTTTTATAATATAATATAATATAACAACAGAGTTGGAAGAGACCTTGGAGGCCCCTTGAACATATTAATGGCTTTGCATCATTATGTTTAATTATAAATGCTGATTCTTTCCAAAAGCATCTAGAACTAAACTAAACCTAATTTTGCGAAGCTTCTTCTCTGGTAACATTGTATTGCTAACTAGGGCATACAAAACCTTTGCCAGACCAATTCTTGAATACAGCTCATCTGCATGGAATCCAAACTGTATATCGGAGCTTAATACGATTGAGTGGGTCCAGAGGTACTTCACAAGAAGAGTCCTCCACTCCTCTACTCACAATAGAATCCCTTATGCCACCAGACTTGAAATTTTGGCCTTGAACAATTTGGGACTGCGCCGCCTGCGGTATGATCCAAGCACAGTACACAAAGTTATCTTCTACAACGTCTTGCCTGTCAACGACCTCTTCAGCTTCAGCCTCAATAATACTTGGGCAATCAATAAATACAAACTCAAGGTAAACCGCTCCAAATTTGATTGCAGAAAATATGACTTCAGCAACAGAGTGGTCAACGCCTGGAATGCTCTACCCGAGTCCATTGTTACATCCTCAAACCTTCACAGCTTCAACCTTAAACTGTCTACCGTGCACCTCACCCCATTCCTAAGAGGTCCATAAAGGGGGCGTGCTTAAGCGCACCAGCGTGCCTACCATCCCTGTCCTACTGTCCCCATTTATTTGTATTCATTTCTTTCGTTCATATCCATGTTTATATTTATATCTGCTATCTTGTACATGTTTGACAAACTAATAAATACAAAATAAATTTGCAAAGCATAAAACAAGAGCTTCTTTTGAAGAACTACTTATTCCTCCTGGCAACATGCATTTCCCCCCTCCCCATGTACCATATTTTCCAGAGTATAAGACGCAGCTTTTTCCTCCCTAAAAGGGAGTGAAAATTTGGGTGCGTCTTATTCACGGAATGTAACCCCACCCACCCACTGGCTTCCACCCATTTGGCCTCTGCCTCCCAGCAATTTACCTCCTTGCAGCAAGCAGCAAGAAGAAACAGCCCATTTCAGCTTTAGCACAGCCTAATTAGCACAAGCTGATTGTTCCTCCCGACTCTCAGCTGTTTCAGGTTGCAGGGATTGCCTTGGCCTATTGCTGTGCGGACCTCTGCTGCTTGCTGCAAGGAGGTAAATTGCTGGGAGCAGATTTTTTTTTCTTGTGCTAATCAAGCTAGGCTGAAAGCGGAAATGAAAGCAAAGCTGGGTGTTTGGTGCAACAAGGCAAAATTTCTGGGAGGCAGATTTCTTTTTCTTGTTTTCTTCACCCAAAAAAGTAGGTGCATCTTATAGAATAGAATAGAATTTTTATTGGCCAAGTGTGATTGGACACACAAGGAATTTGTCTTGGTGCATATGCTCTCAGTGTACATAAAAGAAAAGATACATTCATCAAGGTACAACATTTACAACACAATTGATGGTCAATATATCTATATAAATCATAAGGATTGCCAGCAACCAAGTTACAGTCATACAGTCATAAGTGGAAAGAGATTGATGATGGGAACTATGAGAAGATTAATAGTAGTGCAGATTTAGTAAATAGTTTGACAGTGTTGAGGGAATTATTTGTTTAGCAGAGTGATGGCCTTTGGGAAAAAACTGTTCTTGTGTCTAGTTGTTCTGTTGTGCAGTGCTCTATAGCGTCGTTTTGAGGGTAGAAGTTGAAACAGTTTATGTCCAGGATGTGAGGGATCTGTAAATATTTTCATGGCCCTCTTCTTGATTCGTGCAGTATACAGGTCCTCAATGGAAGGCAGGTTGGTAGCAATTATTTTTTCTGCAGTTCTAATGATCCTCTGAAGTCTGTGTCTTTCTTGTTGGGTTGCAGAACCGAACCAGACAGTTCGGTTCAGATAGCCCGGAGCGTCTTATACTCTGAAAAATATGGTAAGTTTTTCTCTTCTACATTCCCCAGCAACGTAAGGAGAAACTAGCAGGCCATGCATTCATATCTGGAACCGAGAATGTGGTGCCCATATGTGCATGGCCTCTGGCTTGAAATTCTGTGAGCTGTAGCACATCAAGAAGAGACTAGACTGGGCTTCACACAAAGCTACTCTGTTCCTTAATACAGAGTCGGAGATCAGCCTTCAAGCCAGAAAGGGAAAAATTTAATCGCCAGGTTGAGTGGCCTGGGGTGAGTCAGACCTAACTCACTTGAACCTCTGACTGACCATCTCCACACACAAAGAGCATTTTGGAGACGACAGCGAGCAGGAAATACAAAAGATTTGTGTTTTTTTAAAAAAAGTGCGGTCTCCTCTCTCTCTTTGCTGGTTTTCTAGACGAATACTTGTGTAAGCAGAAGCAGACTGCGCAAAACTGCTGGTTAAAACGCAGAGTTTTCGTCCTTCAAACAACTGTAATCTAAGGCACCCACAAGGGAAGGGAGGTGGCAGGAAAAACACAGTATCTCTTTTTTTTTATTGAAAAAGTTTTAACAAACAAAAATATTTTTCCCCCTTCCCCCCCCCCCCCCGTCCCACCCACAAAACCCCCTTCCCCCCTCCCTTCACCCTCCCCCGGGTCAATCACAAGGTATTGTTATACATAAACCAAACATAGAGTAAAATTTTCCCTTCTAATCCAATTAACCTCATCCAAATCTTTTCATTTCCTAACCCCCCCCATTATATAAAATAATACTTCCTAATTATTCAAAGGCAATCTGATATTTCTTAATCTGATATCTGTTTTGTAAATAATCAATCCATTTTTTCCATTCAATTAAATATCTTTCCTGCGTTATTGTCTTTTAAAAAGGCTGAGATTTTAGCCATCTCAGCCAAGTTAGTAACTTTCAATAACCATTCTTCTATTGTAGTGCTACAATATCTCAAATCACTCCAGGCATGTAAAGAAGCCCTTAGCATCCCTAGAAGAAAAATGAAGAGACGACAACCAACCGATTTAGAAATATTTTTTTTTTTTTTAATACTGCCTTTAATTTACAAACTCAAGGAAGGGGGCAGAAAGAATTAGCTTGAGGAATGAGAGAGAATCACGTCCAAGAAAATGGTCAGATAAAGGAAACCTGAGTCTGGGCCAGAACTGCAACCCAAGGAAGCATCTCAGATAAAACCCTCCCTAGTTCTCACAAAGATAGGTGGGGGGAGGCACATTCAGACTTATAAGATTCCATTACTTTTCCTTATAATAAAAGTAGCACTAGCAGGCAAGGTCTGGTCTTCTTTGAACAGCTGACAAACCAAAGCAGCAGTGAGAGAGTATGTTGTGTCTTGCCCGCTCTCACCGCAGCCGGGGCCTTCTTATCTGCTCCCAAACACGGAGGAATGTATGCCTCCCGGCCCCAGTCCTGGCTCCATGCCCAGACAAGCTGAAGAGGAGGGGGCACCTCCCGGTCCCAGCCCTGGCTCCATGCCCAAGCAGGCTGCAGAGGAGGGAGCACCCCCCGGCCCCAGCCCTGGCTCCATGCCCAGGCAAACGGAGCAGCTAGACCCCTCCCCCTCCTCCACAGCATGTGAGCCTGAGGAAAGTTTATTTCCAACAGCTGCTGATTGGAGTGACCCTCACATCAGAAGACTGGATAGGCGGAGGCAACAGAAGGAAGGGAGGGGCAGGCCTTAATGAGTGCTGAGTCATGGAGCCACACCCCATGGCCTATATAAAGGATCTGCTTTCTGGCAGTCTCTGAGTCAGGCAAAGTCGAACTTATCTTGCTGAAGTCACATACTGGTCTCCTGCCTGCTCTGAGGACTTTGCTAGGACTTTGGGCAGAGCTGCAGAGGCAAGCCTGATTCGGATTTTCCTGACCCGGCCGTCAGCGGAGGAGTGGGACACGACAGAGTACCCCAGACGGATGTTGACTTGGAATTTAACTTTACTTCAACATCTTCCGCCATTAGTTTCTAGGCATTACTGTTTTCTGAACTCCCTATATCAGGGGTCTCCAACCTTGGTCCCTTTAAGACTTGTGGACTTCAACTCCCAGAGTTCCTCAGCCAGCTTTGTCCACAAGTCCACAAGTCTTAAAGGGACCAAGGTTGGAGACCCCTGCCCTATATGTTTATATTTAAACAGAAATGCTGTAAATGAGTCTCTATTTCCCCTCTGCCCGTGATGGCGAACCACAGGTGGCACGCAGCACCCTCTCTGTGGGCACACAAGCCGTTGCCCCAGTTCAGCTCTGCCGTGCATGCGCGCATGCTTCCCACTGGGCAGCTGGTCGTCAGGTCTCTGCCACATATGTGCGGGGGGACGGGGCACATGCAGGGGGCACAAACGCATATGCGGGGATGGGGCGCGTGTGCAGGGCCTGCACCTGCATTGCATTTGTGGGGGGGGAGTTGGGTGCACATGCATGCATTTATACATACACACATGCTGTCATGTCCCACTCCCACTCCGACGAACGAGTCAAGGAAGTCCGTAACAAACTCGGCAACGAAACCTTTGCAGCTTGCCAAGTTCCTTCGAGGTTTATCAGGGCAGGCAGGAGTCCAAGTTGTGACTTCAGCGATAGAGTCGGATATCAGCAAACTAGATGAGACTTTGCTTGACTCAAGGTTGGAATGCCAAAAGCAGGTCCTTTATATAGGCTGTGGGCTGTGGCTCCATGACTCAGCATTTATCCAGGCCTGCCCTACCCCTCCTTCTGCTGGCGTCGCCTCTCAGATCTCCGGAAGTGAGGGTCCTCCCACACTAAATTGTCTTCAGCTGGATCTGCTGTCAGCTTCTGGGAAAGGGAGGGGTCAGAGGGAGTAGGGCCGAGTGATTCCAGCACCTGGCTGGCTTCCTGCTCTGAAGGCTAAGCCAAAGAAACACTCGCTGTATGAGTGAGGTTTATCGGGCTTGTCCTTTCACTCCTGGAGTCCTCTCCGGGCATGGGGCCAGGGCCAGGGGCTGGAGGCATGACAGGCCGTTCATCTTCATTATCAGACTCGGAGTCTGATAAAAGGCCCGGTTGGAGATGGGAGGGGCCCGGCTGAAGAGAGGAGGGAGGACGAGTCACAACACATGCGCTTTGGGCACTCAGTCCAGAGCAGCCATCACTGCCCTATGCTCTACCAAGCAAGTTCATGATACATGAGTAGAACGAGTAGTATTGCCAGAGATAAGGGAGGTTTAGAACTCCAAGAAAGATATTTGAGAGTGCAGTATTGCCTACTATGCAGTGGTGGGTTGCCCCTGGTTTCAACCGGTTCTTGCGAACCGGTAGTAAAACCGGGGGTAGGCTCCACCCACCGACCCTGGAAGCTTCTGCGCAGGCGCAGAAGCAAGCAAGTGTGCACAAGTGAAGCAATCCCGTGCATGCAATCCCATTGCAAACTGGTAGTAAAGGTAAGTAGAACCCCCCCTGTTACTATGTGTCTTTCTTCTTTCCTGAGAAAGCACAGGAGCAGAAAGGAAGGAAGGAAGGAAGAAGCCAGCCAATCAACAAGGGGAAGAGTTTTGCAAACAATAAAAAGTTAAAAAGGTAAAGGTTTCCCCGCACATGTGTGCTAGCTCTAGGGGGCAGTGCCCATCTCTATTTCAAAGCCGAAGAGCCAGCGCTGTCCAAAGACGTCTCCGTGGTCATGTGGCCGGCATGACTAAATGCCAAAGGCGCACGGAAAGCTGTTCCCTTCCCACCAAAGGTGGTCCCTATTTTTCTACTTGCCTTTTTTACGTGCTTTCGAACTGCTAGGTCGGCAGAAGCTGGGACAAGGAATGGGAGCTCACCCCATTACGCAGTGCTAGGGATTTGAACTGCTGAACTGCCGACCTTTCAATTGACAAGCTCAGCCAGTATGCCCGAAGTTCTTCAGTATTAGTAGACCAACTAAGGCAGCATATCTACTCTATGGTCCTTCCTCAGTCTTGCTTTGGGGTTGATCAAGAGAGCGTCAAGCAAGACTGAGAAACAAATGCGTGCCCAGCCTCACTTTGAGGCCATTCCAGAAGTGGACTTCTCGTTTAAAGGACGATGAACAGGATCTGTTCTTTCTATTAGCCTGAAAGGTCGCACTTGGCTCAACGCCCAGCTGAATAGACCTCTCTGACAAGTCTTTGGCCCAACCAAATTTGGAATCCCTGGAGACGCAAGAAATGTACAGCATTCCAGGATGTCCTGCACAAATCCCACAAACATTCAGTGCAGGAACTGCCAAGCCAGTCAAGCTCTTCTCGTTCACTTCTCCGTAGGAAATTCCATTCGGAGCTCCTAGCAAAAGAATGTTGTTGGTTGGAGAGAATATGACAGCCTTGTCTTGGGATGAAGGCTCGTTACAGCTTCCAGCTATGATTTCAACCAAAATCTAATAGGTCAGTGGGTAACAACAGCACAACATTTGCACTCACCAGTGAGGGAGTTACTTTATTTTTTGCTTTAAAAAATACACGTTTGGTTTACATATCATAATCATTCATAATGCAATGTATTTAGTTCGGACTTAATATGTTGTGTAGATCCGGCCATTAATAGTTGGAAATTGTGGCTTCTAGTTATAGCATAGTTGGCGGAGTTTGCAAACCACCATTCCATGGCTTAAGCTGATGTGTGAACCGGGGGTGGGCTGCTATTGGTTCGCCCAGGTTTGGGGGGACCCATAACTGACGTCATGGTCAGTTTCCCAGCCATCACAATTGTACGGCTGGCTGGGGGATCCTGGAAGTTGAAGGCCATATTTCTTAAAGCTGCCAAGGTGGAGAAACTCAGGGCTGGAGATAAGAATTATCTTATGGCAGGAAACAAAAGGGAGTTAGATTGCTACGGCTGGGTAGAAAGCTTCTTACTTTCTTTCAATCTGGGATAAGTCATACAAAGGGAACCGGGGGTGGGGGAGGCAGCAGATATGGAAGATATGAATTTTCAAACAAAAGTGCATCAAGTTTAGGAATGACTCAGTGCCTGGTGTGAACCCAGAAAATGGGTTAATTAAGTTACGGGGCCAGAATTTCCCCACAAACGATATTTCTCAGAGTTCAAAAGCTAGAATTGTTTCCATAATAGGGATGGCCAGCAGGAGAAGTGTACGGACCCTGATCAGATTCCTAATGAACATTAGAATTCCATGTGTGTTCCAAAGTTACATACTCAGACCTTTAGAACTAGGGGTTGGCTCCTGGGGGTTTAAGCGAACCTCTAGCCAAGGATCACCGGGGTTCGGCGAATCCCCAAATGCCACCCCTGGCTGGCCATGCCCACCCCCACCCACACCCTCCCAGGAATCTCCACGTGGCCCATTCATCATTCCAAGTAAGTGCAGGGACTGCGCAGAGAGTTTGGGAGGGCAAAAAATGGGCCTACTGGAAGTTCCAGAAGTCCGGAAACAGGCCTGTTTCTGGCCTCCGGAGCCGGATTAAGCAGTTTTCGCCCTCCTGGAGGCTCGAGAAAAGCCTCTAAAGTCTGGGGAGGGCAAAAAACACCCCCACTGCTGTGGTGCAGGTGGTTGGCTAGTCCAGGGGTCTCCAACCTTGGTCCCTTTAAGACTTGTGGACTTCAACTCCCAGAGCTGGCTGAGGGACTCTGGGAGTTGAAGTCCACAAGTCTTAAAGGGACCAAGGTTGGAGACCCCTAAACTAGGCCATGCCCACCATGACCACACCCACCCAGCAACGGGGCAGTGAACCAGTTGCTAAAGGATCTGAAACCCTAGTTTCAACCCTAGTTAGGACGTTAACTGTAGTAGTCGGTCTGCTTACCTTGGATACGATGATGGGTTTTCTGAAATCTCGTCCTCCCGTAATCCGGAACCCCCAGGGAGCTGGGCCTGTCAGATTCACGCTCACTGACATGGCAACTCCGCTAGAGGCAAGGTGACCACAGCACCCTGCAGACCTGAAGGAAGAAAGGAAGACACAAGAATTGAAGGCAGGAAAATATTTCTATGAAAAGCATGCGATAAAACAGGCGTGTCAAACTTAATTTCATTTGAGGGCCACATCAGGGCTGTGGTTAACCTCAGGAGGGGGGCTGGCTGACTGGGTGAGTGTGGCCAACTGGGTGGGCGTGGCCATCTTGATGCCTGTCATTGGGCGTGACTGACTGGATGGGCGTGTTGTGGTCCGCCAGCAGCCTGTGGAGCTAGCAGCGGCGTCGGACAGCGATGAGGCTGAGGAAGAACATGGGCCAATCCTGGAGGCTGGGGAAGGCCCAGATGAGGGCTCTGCATTGGAGGCTGAGGTGGGGCCAGGGCCATCTGGGAGTGAGGTGCAGACTTCGGAGCCTCCAGAGGCTGACAGTAGTGAGGCAGAGGAACAGGAGGAGCCTGTTCCTAATGCACGCATGAGAAGAGTTGCCAGAAGGCAAGAGCAACTCAAGCAAAGAGGACGACTCGGGAGTAGGGCCAAGAGATGATTGGCCCCTCCCATAAGGCTTAAAAGACTAGCAACTGCGTTTGGGCTCTTTGCCGGAAAACAACGTTGATAGCTTTGTCTTGTTGCATTTGTTTCGTATCGGTGTCTTCTGAACTTTTGCCAAGAAAGGCCTTTGGCAGTTTACCTAATTGGACCAAGGTTGGTGATAGGACTGAGGAATTTGTGTTGGGAGGAATTTGTTTTAATTTAGTTGAACTATGCTGAGAATAAGTTAATTCTCAGCTGTTCTAATAAAGTTTGTTTGTTTTTACACTGACTGAGTTTCCTACTACCTACTGGGGCCTGGGTCACAACAAAAGCCGCATTTGGTAAACTGAGTCGAAGCGATGCGGCACGGCCCTTTACATTTTCCAGGACAGCCCCATGGGCCGCATCCAACTACATCGCAGGCTGGATCTGGCCCCTCGGGCGTGGACTTTGACACCCTTGCAATAAAAGGAACGGTCAATCATGAGAGATGGCTAGGGAAGATTCAGGCATATTTATGCCAAAGGAATTCCTTTTTTCCATATGTACAATATGGTAGCGTCTATTGGAGTCGGGAAACCATGCCCCCCCCCTCCACATTACATTTTCTCCAAAATCAAAAGACACCAGAAAGAAGCAGCAGAAGTTTTATTGACAGACGTTACAGATTGCTACAGCTAGCTTCTAATTCAGTTATACGTCTCACGAGATCAAAGCCGCCGCAGAGCGAACCAACTGAGCCAAGAGCACCCACCAAAAAAAATGGATCCAGTTTGCAAGTCGGATGAACAAGCTAACCAGAACACAAAAGAAGTTCCGATCAGATCCATTCTCCCTGCCAGTTCGTTATCAAATATTGGAAAAATGCTTTGCAAAAGAAACCTCCATTCCGCTTAGAAATTCTTCGTTTTTCCCCCCCCAACCACCACAATTTTCTCTCCCGCGATACATTAACTCAATGAACAAAATACTAGTTCTGGTAAAAAGAAGGAAGCAACGGGCCAAGAGAATTGGAAGAATTACAGGCAAAGCTCTTTCCTTCCTTTAAAACGATCAGAAAATTGCTTTTTAATGTTTTTAACAACGCACCACAAAATTCTCCGTCCTCTGGAAGTATTAAAATTGTGGGATACAACATATTTTCTGGTGGGGATGATGCGTTCCAACAATTCAAGAAGAACTTTTCCCCACTCTTCCTCCCCGCCAAAAAAAAGGAAGAAAGAAAAAAAAAGGATATCCTTCAGCTGTTTTTTTCCTCCAAAAACAAAACAAAACAAAAAACCATTGAGACAAGCTTTTTCGAAAGCGTTCTCTAGCCCCTTTACACCAGGGGTCTCCAACCTTGGCAACTTTAAGACTTGTGGACTTCAACTTCCAGAATTCTGTGAGTTGAAGTCCACAAGTCTTAAAGTTGCCAAGGTTGGAGACCCCTGCTTTACACAATAAAACAAATCCAATCTTCGCCATCATGAAATTCTGCATTTCCTCACAAGGACCGAACCCCTAAATCTCATTCAGTCACATTCTGCAGACCCCAAATCCCAGTCTTATCTTTACAATTGCCCCCCCCCACAATACCAAGAACCACAGGTAATTCAAGTACCTTTTGAGTATGTTGTGGAGCCTGGCTACCGTCTTGCGTAGCCTCCTTAAAGTGCCTTTAAAAGGAAACCTAGGAAATGAGTTTTATTCTATTGAGCCATATGGCGTGTCAAACATTTGCCTTCCTGTCACAGATTTGCATTTGCCAATCAACGAGGGCTGCAAGTTCCTTTTTTTATTTGCTAGCCACAATCACCCAACCAGGAAACAAGCTCAGTGCAAAAAGCAACCCCTAATCCAGTGGCTCAGGGGCTAGGACGTTGAGTTTGTCAATTGAAAGGTCGGCAGCTCAGCGGTTTGAATCCCTAGTGCTGCGGTGTAATGGGGTGAGCTCCCGTTCCTTGTCCCAGCTTCTGCCAACCTAGCAGTTTCGAAAGCACGTAAAAATGCAAGTAGAAAAAATAGGGACCCACCTTTGGTGGGAAGGTAACAGTGTTCCATGCGCCCTTGGCTTTGAGTCATGCTGGCCACATGACCACGGAGACGTCTTCCGACAGCGCTGGGTCTTTGGCTTTGAAACGGAGATGAGCACCGCCCCCTAGAGTCGGCAACGACTAGCATGTATGTGCGAGGGGAACCTTTACCTTTACCTTTAATCCAGTGGTAAATTTCTTTGCTGACGGTTCTGCGGGCGTGGCTTGGTGGGCGTGGCTTGGTGGGGGGTCATGTGACTGAGTGGGCGTGGCTATATGACTGGGGGATCAAAAGACAGAAACTCGCTAACAATGTCCTGCTAAACAAATAATTCCCTCAACACTGTCAAACTATTTACTAAATCTGCACCACTATTAATCTTCTCATCGTTCCCATCACCAATCTCTTTCCACTTATGACTGTAACTTTGTTGATTCTATCCTTACGATTTATACTGATATTGTCGCCTGATTGCTTATTTGTAGCCTATGACTATCATTAAGTGTTGTATCATTAAGTGTTAAATTTATACCCTATGACTATCATTAAGTGTTGTAAGTGTTGTACCTTGTAGAAGGTATCTTTTCTTTTATGTACACTGAGAGCATATGCATCAAAGGCAAATTCCTTGTGTGTCCAATCACACTTGGGCAATAAAAATTCTATTCTATTCTATTCTATTCTGGAGCAGGGTTAGACTAGATGATCTCCAGGTCCCTTCCAGCCCTGGATTATCCTCTGAAGCTGCATCTAGTGCCAGGTTTGTAGTCCTTCCTTCCTCACCTTTTTCCTCCCTCCCCCCCTTTCTTCCTTCCTTCCTTCCTTCCTTCCTTCCTTCCTTCCTTCCTTCCTTCCTTCCTTTTTCCTTTCTTTCTTTCTTTCTCTTTCTTTCTGTCTGTCTTTCTCTTTCTTTTTCTTTCTCTCTCTCTCTCAAACAAACAAACCCCCAACCCCCCCCCCCAGTTTTTGCCTTAAAAAATGCTTTTAAAAGTTAAAAAAAAGCCTCTGACAATCAGGCACCTCAGCCGGGATCGTCAGAGCCTTGTTTTAACCCTTTAAAAACATTTTTTTTTTACCAACCTCTTCAGCAGAAGAGGTTGTTTAAAAAAATGCTTTTAAAAGTAAAAAAAAGAGGCTCTGATGATCGCGTGGCTCAGCTGGACATGGGGGGGGGGCAGGGATTTTTGCTACCGGTTCTCTGGGCCAGGGGTCTCCAACCTTGGCTACTTTAGGACTGGCGGACTTCAACTCCCAGAATTCCCCAACCAGCAAAGCAAAGCTGGGTGGGAAATTCTGGGAGTTGATGTCTGCCAGGCTTAAAGTAGCCAAGGTTGGAGACCCCTGCTCTGAACCACCCCTGCCCTAATCAGATAAAAAAAATACCCTTGGGACCACACCTTTGTGATGTGGGCTGTCCAGTTTGCACCGTATCTCACTGGTCCCCGACATACAGGGGCCTGAAAGCAAAGTTGGGAGCTATTTTGGAAAGGTACCAAGTCAAGACCTATCCTTGATTTGGAGAAGTTAGCAGGTCCAGAATATCTCATTTGGGAACTCTGAAGCCTTATCCAGCCATGGACCAACCTCAGATTTCCTAAACGTGAGATCGCCTGGATAACATTGCGCTCCTAGAATGCTGGAAAGCAAAACTTTTGAGAGTTCTGGAAACTTTTCTCCCCAAAGTTGGGGAAGGCCGATGTACATAACGTCTTTAGAGAAAGCGGTCGTAATTTTACAGATTGTGAAGCCTTGGTTCATTTTAATTAGGTTTACTAAATAAGCCACCTTGGCTAGCTACCTTGACGTGACATGCTGAATCATCGTAGCCAACCACATTTTGGTTTCACTCAGCCCGGAAGGTGGCTTATAGTTCAGTATGTCATGCAAATACAGAAAACTGGATTGACGTAAACCATGATTGAGTTAATCAAGAGAAAACGTATCATGTGGAGACAACCATTGAATTCACCCACTGTGCTAAGCCAGTTTGTTTTAACCATGATCTCAACAAAGCACAGAGGTCTAGGCCATACATAATGTTTGACTCCTATCCTGATTTACAAAACCGCAGTGATTGGGTTCATGCCACATACTGAAGCTAAAAACAACAACAAAAAACCTTTTGTAGCTTAGTGTAATATGTGAGCGTTGTCAATATTTCAGCCTAAAAAGCTTTGTAGGGTAGTGTCATTAAATATAACAGATTAACAGAGTTGGAAGGGACCTTGTAGGTCATCTAGTCCAACCCCCTGCCCAAGCAGACCCTACACCATTTTTGACAAATGGCAGTCCAGTCTTTTCTTGAAAGCTTCCAGTGATGAAGCTCCCACAACTTCCGAAGACAACTTCTGCTCCATGGGTTGATTGCTCTCACTGTCAGAAAATTTCTCCTTATTGCCAGGTTGAATCTCTCCTTGTTCAGTTTCCATCCATTATTCCTTGTCTGGCCTTCAGGTGCTTTGGAAAATAGCTTGACCCCCTTCCTCTCTATGGCAGCCCCTCAAATATTGGAAGACTGCTATCCTGTCTCCCCTGGTCCTTCTCTTCACTAGATTAGCCATGCCCAGTTCCTGCAACCCTTCTTCATACCTTTTAGCCTCCAGTCCCCTAATCATCAATATAACAACTGTGTACATTACAGCCTTATGACAGGTTTTGGTTTGAGCAAAGAGTCTCAATTTTGGCAACTTTTAAGATGTGTGGACTTCAATTCCCAGAATCCCCCAAGATGTGTGGACTTCAACTCCCAGAATACCCCAAAACAGCCATAACAGCCATGCAGACTGGAGCATTCTGGAAATCGAAGTCCACGCATCTTAAAGATGCCAAGGTTGAGAAACACTGTCTTGGAGGCACAGAAAACTTCTCCAACAATGAGTGACAAAATCTTAGCCAATATTTTTTTTTTCAACATACCATGTGAAGGTTTCATTGACCACATGAATAAGCAGCAGAGCATGCTATGATGGTTCACCCTGGAATTACATTTTTGGGTGGATTAAGGAATGACTACCACTCAGTGAACAATTCTTCTGAAATATAATAATGTTTAGCGAATGTGGTAGCTGTTCCGGTCTGCTTCTTTCTCTATATATTATATAGCTATAAACACAAATGATACTTCATTATTTCAAAAGGAAGTCTAAAGCCAAAAACAGCAACCACCATTGCCTAGCCTTTCTGAACTAGGGCAGACATGAGAGCAGTCTTCCAATATCTCAGGGGCTGCCATAAAGAAGAGGGAATCAAGCTATTCTCCAAAGCACCTGAGGGTAGAACAAGAAGCAATGGGTGGAAACTAAGCAAGGAGAGAAGCTGCTTAGAACTAAGGAGAAATTTCCTGACAGTAAGAATAGTTAATCAGTGGAACAACTTGCCTGCAGAAGTTGTGAATGCTCCAACACTGGACGTTTTTAAGAAGATGTTGGATAACCATTTGTCTGAAATGGTACAGGGTTTCCTGCCTGAGCAGGGGGTTGGACTAGAAGACCTCAAGGTCCCTTCCAACTCTGTTATTATGAAACTAGGAAACCTGCTAGGAGCAGCTGCCTTCCAAAGAGCAAGGTGAGATAAACCTGTAACTCTAGCTATGGTACTAGAACCCCACCCCTTCCTCTCCCATTGTCTGAATCAGGGGTCTCCAACCTTGGCAATCTTGCCAATCTTGATTGTAGAATCTTGATTGTAGAAAATATGACTTCAGTAACAGAGTTGTTAATGCCTGGAATGCACTACCTGACTCTGTGGCCTCTTCCCAAAATCCCCAAAGCTTTAACCAAAGACTATCTTCTATCGACTCACCCCATTCCTAAGAGGTCTGTAAGGGGCGTGCATAAGAGCACCAGCATGCCTACCGTTCCTGTCCTAATGTTCCCTTTGATTGTATCCAATTCGTATGGTTATTTCCTGCTTATACTTATATATACTGTTGTGTTTGACAAATAAATAAATAAAAAATAAATAAACTTTAAGACTAGTGGACGTCAACTCCCAGAATTCTGGGAGTTGACATCCACAATTTTTAAAGTTGCCAAGGTTGGAGACCCCTGGTTTGAATGATGGTAGTTATTATCTATGCTCTGCCTTGGGCAGGATCCTCTCCCTGATTCTTGAGCTACCAGGAGGTGGAGAATAACAGAGGCACGAAATGTTTAGGAAGATACCCGAGATAGGAAAACAGAGAAAGGAAAACTATGAGGGCTTCCTTCATTCCAATAATGTCAATCCTAATTGCTCAACCGAAATGAATAGCGGTGCGATCAGAAACACAATGGCTGCATAAACAGACACACCCACCCACCTACCCACCCACATCAAACAAAAGCAATTGCGACATCATCTTGGCTTGGTTCAAAGCTTTGGGCAATTGAAGACAGGCCCGTGTTGCATCCAACAAATCAAAGTTCATCCTTTGATATTTCTTTTTCTACAGAACTTCCCGCAACTAGACATGAACTGAACTCGTCTCTCCAAAACACTTTGCGTCCGAAGTCATAGACCAGTTCCTCCAACGCTACGATATCAAAGGAGTATACAGTGGAACATGAAAAAATGACTTGCAACCCCACCCTCGCACTTATGACGGTCAAGGGCATCCCAATGACCAAAATTCAGGTGCTTGGCAACTGAGAGGTATTTTACAGTAATTGCAGCACCCCCAGGTCATGTGATAGCCATTTGTGACTTTCCCAGCCAGCCTCCAACAATCAAAGTCAATGGGGGAGGAAGCTAGCTAACAAGTGCAGCGATTCACTTAACAAGCATAAAAATGACATACTTAGCAACGGACCTGATTAAGCCACAGAAATTCTGTTCCCAATTGTAGTCCTAAAGCGAGGACTATCCGTAAGCGTCACATATTTTTGAAATACAAAGAAGCCCTCACCAACACCCTCCCTCCATTTTGCCCCTTAGTAACATTCAGTGATGGGTTTCCAATATTCTTACCAGCGGTTCGCCCCCAAGCGAGCGCGCTCCCTTCGCGCCCGTGCCTTCCGCGGATGTGCCTGGCCTTGCACGCATGCGCTTTGCTCATGCGCCCGGCCTCAAAAATGCGCCTAAGTAGGATGGCATAGAGCCGGAACGGGTGGGCAGGTCCACCTGCGATCTTCGCTACCGGTTCGTCTGAACCGGTATGAACCGGCTGAATTCCATCTCTGGTAAAATTCACTGGGATTCCCAATATCCCAATAGTCAGGCAGGCTGACTAGGGTTGTGATCCGTCAGCAGCCTACGGAGCTAGCAACGGAGTCGGACAACGATGAGGCTGAAGTGAGGCCAGGGCCATCAGGAAGTGAGGTGTGGACTCCAGAGCCTCCAGAGACTGATAGTAGTGAGGCAGAGGAACAGGAGGAGCCTGTTCCTAATGCACGCATGAGAAGAGCTGCCAGAAGGCAAGAGCGGCTAAAACAAAGAGGATAACTCAGGAGTAGGGCCAAGAGATGATTGGCCCCTCCCATAAGGCTTAAAACAGACTGATGTTTGGGCTTTGCTTCATCTATGTCTTGCATTTATTTTTGTGACTTCTGAACGTTTGCCAAGAAAGGCCTTTGGCAGTTTGCCTAATTGGACCAAGGTTTGCGATAGGACTGAGGAATTTGTGTTGGGAGGAATTTGCTTTAATGAACTACACTGGGAATGAAGTAATTTTCAGCTCTTCAAATAAAGTTTGTTTGTTTTTTTCACGGACTGAGTTTCCTACTATCTATTTGGGCCTGGGTCACAACACTTAGGGGTGCAAAAAAGGGGTGAAATCTAAAAATTTTCCCTACCGGTTCTGTGGGCGTGGCTTAATTGGTGGGCGTATAAATAATAAAAATAATAAACAAAGTATAAAAAAACAATAAGAGGTACCAAAAACCAACTTTCACACTTTACACACACACAACACAACTGACTCACACACAATGTAAAAGCAGCTGCACTTCACACTTCACAGCTACAAAAAGCTCAAAAACCAACTTTCATACTTTACACACACACAACTCACACACACACACACAATGCCACATACAGCTTTCTGACATTTTGTGTGTTTGTGTAATTAGAGTGAAACACTACAGAAACACACCAAATCTCAGAAAGCTGCACAAATATTTTTTTTATTTTATTTATTTTATTTTATTTTATTTTATTTTATTTTATTTTATTTTATTTTATTTTATTTATTTTATTTTATTTTATTTTTTTATTTTATTTTATTATTTTATTTTATTTTATTTATTTTATTTTTTTATATTTTATATTTTATTTTATTTTATATTTTATTTATTATTTTATTTTATTTATTTTATTTTATTATTTTATTTTATTTTATTTTATTTTATTGTGGAATTCAAATCCCAGAGTTCCTCAGCCAGCAGAGCAGGAAGTCAAAGCAAGTTTTTTTTTTTCAGTAGCTGAAGAAAGCATGCCGTTGCCAGCCCGAAAGGAGCAGTAATTATAGGTAAGTGAGGAGGGGGCATTGGCTGGGCATGGGTGGGGGCTCTTGTAAGTGGGGGCTGTTAAAAAGTGAGTTTAAAAGCCTGTGAGGATCAGGAAACTCCTCTGGGATCCTCAGAGGAAGCTTTTAAAACCTCGTGTTTTATTTTCTTGTTTTTTCCCCCCTTCGGCTGAAGAGGTTTTTTTAAAAAAAACTTTTGAAGGATTTTGATGATCTCTGCTTAGCCCGTGATCATCAGAGGTTTTGGGTTTTTTTTTACTTTTAAAGGCATGTTTCAGCTGAAGAAAAACTTTTAAAAGTAAAAAAAAAAACCTCTGCTGATGGTACAGCTCAGCAGAGGCAGGGGGGCGGGACCAGGGATTTTTGCTACCAGTTCTCCGAACCAGCAGCTGCCATCGCTACCTAATCGGGCGAGCCGGTGCGAACAGGGAGCATTTCACCCCTGGTGCAAAATCATGTCTAAGGATACCCTCTCCCAAATTTCGGCTTCAAGACTGAATCAAAGGGTTGTCCACTCCCGTAGAAAATGATGCAGCAGGAATGGCACGGCAAAAAAAAAAAATGCATCCAAAAAGATTTCCGAGAACCAAGAACATCAGCAAAGAGCAAGAACTGTTAAACAGAAAACCAAGATGTTTCTTTAATTAAAAGACATTGAAAGGCACAATAATTACTGATTCTGGGAGGGGAAGTGAGGTCTCTATAGAGACATGTCAGCACCAGACAGTTGGTGCCCCAGGCCATCTCCTACGACTTCCCGCTCATCAGGAAGATATTTTGGGGGTGGGGGAGTGAGGGGCAGGGATGGAAAAGGAAGACAAAAGTTTAAGACTAGCACAGCGATTCCACAGCTACACACTTGGTTTCTACATTTGTTTCGCAGCTCCGTGTGAAAGATTTGCTGAGCTGCAACATTCTCCCAGAAGCACAGTCTACACACAGGGGTCTCCAACCTTGGCAACTTTAAGACTTGTGGACTTCAACTCCCAGAGTTCTAAAGGTTCAACTCCAGGGTGTAGAGCAGAAGTGTCCAAACTTGGCCACCGTAAGACCTATGGACATCGACTTCTAGAATTCTGGGGAATTCTGGGAGTTGAAGTCCACAAGTCTTAAAGTTGCCAAGGTTGGAGACCCTGCCCTACAGGGCTGACACCTTGCAGATCAAGCTACACCTAATCCATTTCATGGAAACAAGGAGAAAATCTGACTAGAAAAAGCCGGACCTTTGAAGTCCACCATCAATAGAGAGACTCTACACCAAGGGGTGTCCAAAAATGGCAATTGTTAAGACTTGTGGACTTCAATTCCCAGAATTCCCCAGAATTCTAGGAGTTGACGTCCATAGGCCTTATGGTGACCAAGTTTGGATACTTCTGCTCTACACCCTGGAGTTGAACCTTAGTGTCACAAAAGCGAAGTGGAAATTGGCAATTTCACCTTTATTTCTACAGGTAGTCTCCAGTGAGTTGTAATATTTTGACAACTAGGAACCACCAGCCGGAACGCCCTCCTCTTACTCACAGGTGAGTTGATTAGATGGAAATTAAGAACACTAACAGGCAGCGTGGTATGGAGGCTTTAAATGGAGAAAACCAGATGAACGGTTGCAGGAACTGGGTATGTCTAGTCTGATGAAAAGAAGGACTAGGGGAGACATGATAGCAGTCTTCCAATATCTCAGGGGTTGCCATAAAGAAGAGGGAGTCAAGCCATTCTCCAAAGCACCTGAGGGCAGGACAACAAGCAATGGGTGGAAACTGATCAAGGAGAGAAGCAACTTAGATCTAAGGAGAAATTTCCCGACAGTGAGAACATGAATCAATGAAACAATTTGCCTCCAGAAGTTGTAAATGCTCCAACACTGGAAGCTTTTAAGAAGACGTTGGATAGCCACTTGTCTGAAGTGGTGTAGGGTTTCCTGCCCAAGCAGGGGGTTGGACTAGAAGACCTCCAAGGTCCCTTCCAACTCTGTTATTCTATTCTAGATAAGAAAATATCCAGCATCCTTCAGATATGTGGGAGTTCCTGAATCTGACGGACAACAACCCTTTTCTAAGACAGGGTTGGTCTACAAGGTCCTGCAAGTTGCTTAGTTGTGGGTTGTTGAGGTGGTTGTTGTTTTTGGGAGAAAAGAGCAAGGTCCCCAAAGCTGTTTCCAGCTGCAGGATCTCTCCCGTAATGGCCAACCACAAATAAGTTTGACACAAAGACAGCCTTCAGGGGGGAATTTCCTGAAGCTACGTGTTTTCTGCCAGCAGGAAACTGTCCCCCACTCCAGCCAAGAATACAAACAACCTCTGTCTCTAATGGGAGGGGGGAGGGAGGAGAGAGGAATATCTCCCCCCCACCAAACCTGAGGGGGACAAAAATAGGAGGGCAAATGATGGACTTTTAGTCGCAACACAAAGTAGACCAGTGTTCTGTGGCCCCTAATTCCTTCCTCCAGGAGAAGACCAAGCATTGAGTTAAAGACTGCAAACTCAAGAGATGCACTTGATTGAAATGGTACAAACACAACTACAACAGCTTATTCCTTTAGAAGTGTCCAGTGTTGTCATAAGCAAGGGTTTTTTTAAATTTTGTTTAAGTTTTTTTATTTTTTACAAACCTATTAATGCATCAACAGCATGGCATCTGACTGT
Source organism: Ahaetulla prasina (assembly GCF_028640845.1). Taxonomy (NCBI): domain Eukaryota; kingdom Metazoa; phylum Chordata; class Lepidosauria; order Squamata; family Colubridae; genus Ahaetulla; species Ahaetulla prasina. The sequence goes on along the minus strand of NC_080547.1, from coordinate 4,789,345 downwards.
CAATCATTTTAATACAAATAATATAGCATTAATCATATTTATTTCATTTAATAAGCTTATATAATCCTTGTAATAATACACATATTTTGTATTAAATTATAATCTTTCGTTATTTAATCATCCGATATTTCAATGTGTCATTTCTATGCCAACCCGCCTATTCTGAGTGTCAAACCTTTTAATGCAAATAGAATATTTATTAATCATATTTATTACTTTTAACAAGCTTATATAATTCTATCAGTACATTTATGCTAAATTACAATCTTCCATTATTTGCTTGGTTCAATTTATAATCCTTCATTATTTAGTTATTCAATATTTCAATATCTTATTTTTATGTCAATCACCATATTCTGCAGGGCATACATTTTAATACAAATAAAGTATTTTGATCATATTTCTTACATTTAGTAAATGTACACCTATTCGTATATTGAATTATCATCTTTCATTATTTATTTAATCAATAATTCGATATGTTATTTTTATGCCAGTCACCATATTATTTAAGTATACTTAGTAATACCATCATTCAAATTCTAATTTCCCCTCTTACTATTACTTCTCATTATATAAGCAAGGTAGCTTATATGTGCTACTTCAGTGCTACTCACTGAGTAGCACTGAAGTCAAGTAGATCCCTCAGAAAAACTCGGGCAAGGACAAGCAGAACTGGTGGCTTTCATTTGGGCATTCAGGGTCTCCGAGTGAGTAGCGTTTGTATCGGGGGTGAAATGCTCCCAGTTCGGACCGGATCGCCTGATCCGTTAGCAATGGCAGCAGGTGGTTCGGAGAATAGAATAGAATAGAATAGAATAGAATTTTTATTGGCCAAGTGTGATTGGACACACAAAAAATTTGTCTTGGTGCATAGGCTCTCAGTGTACATAAAAGAAAAGATACCTTCATCAAGGTACAACATTTACAACACAATTGATGGTCAATATATCAATATAAATCATAAGGATTGCCAGAAACAAAGTTACAGTCATGCAGTCATAAGTGGAAAGAGATGGGTGATGGGAACGATGAGAAGATTAATAGTAGTGCAGATTTAGTAAATAGTTTGACAGTGTTGAGGGAATTATTTGTTTAGCAGAGTTTAGCGGAGAACCGGTAGCGGAAATCTCTGCCCTCTCCCCAATCGCCTGGTTGCCCACTTGCTGCTTCTTTTAAAATATGCTTTTAAAAGGTTAAAAAAAAGGCTCTGATGATCGCAGCTGAGCCGTGCTTTTTTTTTTACTTTTAAAAGCATTATTTTACAACCTATTCAGCCGAATAAATTGTAAACAAAATGCTTTTAAAAGGAAAAAAAAAGATCACACTCCACAGCTGATCACCCCCCGCACTGTTCTACTTACCCCATGCCTCCTTTTGGTGTGCACTGCACGCACACCTCGCATTTGATGCATGGTACACACTGTGTATGCACACGCGCAGCGCATAGCAAGCATAGCAACCAGTAGTAAACTGGTTCAGATTTCACAACTGATTTGCATGGTCACCTGGGTTCCAGGGAGATACCAAGAAAATAGAGATAGTCCTTGACTTACAACAGTTCATTTAGTCACCGTTCGACGTTACAACGGGACTGAAAAAAGTGACTTCTGACCATTTTTCACACTCACGATCACTGCAGCATCACATGATCGAAATTCTTGGCAAGCGACTCATATTTATGACGGTTGCCGTGTCGCCGGGAGTCGTGGGATCCCCTTTTGCGACCTCCTGACAAGCAAAGTCAAGAGGGACAGCCAGATTCGCTTAAGGACCGTGTGACTAACTTACCGCTTGCAGTGGTTCACTTAACCACTCCGGCCTGAAAGGTCATAAAATGGGGCAAAAACTCGTTTTGTCTCGCTTAGCCACAGAATTTTGGGCTCTGCTGTGGTCATAAGTCGAGGACGACGTACATGATCAAATTTGGGTGTGGATTTATGTGGCTTTGCATAGCCTTTAGGATGACGGCTGGCTTAATGTTCTGTAGGATGGACAAAAATTGTGGTCAAGAAAAAAAATATGACATACTGTAGCATGCGGGAATGCAGCTAAAGTTTGAAAGGTAATTCATCTGATTTGATTTGAATTAACACCGAAAACTGGCAGCTCTACAAGTTACTTCCCAATTATGTGCTCCCCTCTCATTACCTCAACCAGGAAGGCTAAAAATGATTTTTACAAGCTTCTAACTAGAGGTGCATGTTCTATTTAAATTTGCTTGGCCTTTTTTAGAACAGAATAGAATAGAATTTTTTATTGGCCAAGTGTGGTTGGATACACAAGGAATTTGACTTGGTGCATTTGCTCTCAGTGTACATAAAAGAAGAGGTACGTTCATCAAGAATCATAAGGTACAACACTTAATTATAGTCATAGAATAGAATAGAATAGAATAGAATAGAATAGAATAGAATAGAATAGAATAGAATAGAATAGAATAGAATTTTTATTGGCCAAGTGTGATTGGACACAAAAGGAATTTGTCTTTGGTGCATAGGCTCTCAGTGTACATAAAAGAACAGATACATTCATCAAGAATCATAAGATACAACACTTAATGATAGTCATAGAATAGAATAGAATAGAATAGAATAGAATAGAATAGAATAGAATAGAATAGAATAGAATAGAATAGAATTTTTATTGGCCAAGTGTGATTGGACACAAAAGAAATTTGTCTTTGGTGCATAGGCTCTCTGTGTACATAAAAGAAGAGATACATTCATCAAGAATCATAAGATACAACACTTAATGGTAGGAATAGAATAGAATAGAATAGAATAGAATAGAATAGAATAGAATAGAATAGAATAGAATAGAATAGAATAGAATAGAATAGAATAGAATTTTTTATTGGCCAAGTGTGGTGGGATACACAAGGAATTTGACTTGATGCATTTGCTCTTAGTGTACATAAAAGATATGTTCATCAAGAATTCTAAGGTACAACCCGGTGTGAAACATACTGCTAAGCTGGGCAGGGGGGGCAGGGATTTTTGCTACTGGTTCTCTGAACCACCCGCCGCCATCGCTACCAGATCAAGTGATCCGGTCCAAACTGGGAGCATTTCACCCCTGGGTACAACACTTAATGATAGTCATAGGCTACAAATAAGCAATCAGGAAAGAATCAATATCAATATAAATCGTAAGGATACAAGCAACAAAATTACAGTCATACAGTCATAAGTGGAAGGAGATGGGTGATGGGAACGATGAGAAGATTAATAGTAGTGCAGACTTAATAAATATTTTGACAGTGTTGAGGGAATTAGTTGTTTAGCGGAGTGATGGCATTCGGGAAAAAACTGTTCTTGTGACTCATTGTTCTGGTGTGCAGTGCTCTGTAGCGTCGTTTTACTCACTAGAATAATCAAAGCTTAACTTTATTTGTGGGGAAAGGAGTGTTTTTGAGTCAGCCTTTGACTTTTGAAGGCTACATGAACAAGTCCCTCCAATTTTCTTGGCAAGATTTCAGGAGTGATTTGCCATTGCCTGTTTTTTGGGGTTGACAGCATGTGGCTGGTTTGAACTCAGCCTCTAGTCTCTAGCCTGGTGTTTTAACCACTACACCAAATTGGCAGGTGAACTGAATTATACCATAGCTAAGAGATGCACTTTGATGCCCACCACACAGGAACTAAGTGTTACTGTTAATAACTATGGGTTATTGAATAAGCCACCATAAGTTTCAAACAAAAATTCACACCACCAACTCAAACCAACATAGTGACCTGAACCATGGAGATTAAGCCCAGGTGAGATGAAAGTTAAGTTCGGGTGGCAGAGTTGGGTTTTTTCCACTATTTCCTCTGTACAAAACTAAATGTATTAAATATTTTAAAATACTTTATCCATTCAGCACCATCCAGTTGAATCAAGTCCTGGAAATGGCCCCTCTTTGCTTCATAAAATTATTTTCTGGCAGAATCGACTCCCTGACTCCCTGATAGGGTTACCTGGAGCTAGTCCCAGTTTTAAACATTTTACTGGGTTATAAGATAAGATGCAAAATACAAACGTAAATAGGAAAACAGTGGGGGAAAGAGGGGAAAGAGAAGTAAGGCAGGCCTGGGAAAAAGAGGTGGGGAAATGCATTGATTTCCAATTCCCTTCTGTTGCAATAAAATGAAGCATTAACATCAACTTTTTGCTTTTCCATAATAATATAAACTAGCCATTTCTATAAGCATCTATCAATCTAATCGGTAAAAGCCAAACTCAAAGTTTCTTTTTTTCCCCCACCTCAAGCACAAAGTTCAGAAGCCGTCTCCATGTGGAAACGAAGGTACTTATATTTTTTTCTTTAATCAAAATAGTCACTATAGCCATATTTCTGCCAATTCCATCAGCTTCTGCAACCATTCGTCCATGGTGATCTTCCATTGGCAACTCCCAATCTCAACCAACAAATGCTCTGTCTTACACATTGGCAAAAAGAATCAGAACACAAAATACAAGCTAGGTGGACATGACCTTGTAGATGACCCTCACTCTCTTAAGGACCTTGGAGTACTCATATCAAATGATCTAAGTGCCAAAGCCCACTGTAACTTCGCCAAAAAGGCATTAAGGATTGTAAACCTAATCTTGCATAACTTCTTCTCTGGTAATATTACACTACTAACCAGAGCATACAAAACATTTACTAGACCAATTCTCGAATACAGCTTGTCTGTCTGGAACCTGCACTGCAAATCGGACATTAATATAATTGAAAGTGTCCAGAAATATTTCACGAGAAGAGACCTCGACTTCTCCTCTCGCATAATACCTTATGCCACCAGACTTGAAATTTTGGGCTTAGAAAATTTAGAACGCTGCCTTCGGTCTGACCTAAGCATAGCTCATAAAATTATCCGCTACAATGTCCTTACCTGTCAATGACTACTTCAGCTTCAACTGCAACAATACACAAGCACACAATAGATACAAACTTAAGGTAAACTGCACCAAACTCGATTGCAGAAAATATGACTTCAGTAAGAGTGGTCAATGCCTGGAACGCACTACCTGTGGTTTCATCCCAAAACCCCCAAAATTTTAACCTCAGATTTGCTACTGTTGACCTCACCCCATTTCTAAGAGGTCGGTAAGGGGTGCGCACAAGCGCACCAGCAAGCCTACCGTCCCTGTCCTAATGTCCCCTTTAATTGTATTTATTTTATGTATTCAATTCATGCTGATACATATATATTATTATTATTATTTATTATATTTGTATACCGCCCATCTCCCGAAGGACTCAGGGCAGTTCACAGCCAATAAAACAACAGAAAACATATAATACATATAAAACAGCAAAAAGAATAGACAATTAAATTCATTGATGCCTTAAATCTTTTAAATACAAATTTAAAACCCATTTAAACCCCTGATTTAAAAACCCCAATTTAAAACTACGTTCAAGCTAGTCCTGCTCTTCGAAACAGCAACGTCTTCAGCTCGCGGCGGAAGGACCTGAGATCGGGGAGTTGACGAAGCCCCAGAAGGAGCTTGTTCCAGAGGGTAGGGGCCCCCACAGAGAAGGCCCTCCCCCTGGAGGTCGCCAGCCGACATTGTTTAGCTGACGGTATCCGGAGGAGGCCCTCTCTGTAAGAGCGCACTGGTAGGTGAGAGGCTAATGGTGGCAGTAGGCGGTCCCGTAAATATCCCGGCCCTAGGCCATGGAGTGTTTTAAAGATGATAACAAGTACCTTGAAGTGAACCCGGAAGACCACTGGGAGCCAGTGCAGATTACACAGGAGGGGTGTTACACGGGAGCCACAAGGTGCTCCCTCTATCACCCGCGCAGCCGCATTCTGGACCAGTTGGAGTCTCCGGGTACCCTTCAAGGGGAGCCCCATGTAGAGAGCATTACAGTAGTCCAGGCAGGATGTAACAAGGGCATGAGCGACCGTGCATAAGGAAGCCCGATCCAGAAAGGGGCGTAACTGGCGTATCAGGCGAACCTGATGAAAAGCTCCCCTGGCGACGGCCATCATATGATCTTCTAAAGACAGATAATATATATTATCTAGTACATACTCGACCAATAAATAAATAAATAAATAAAATTATCTAACCAATGGAAAGCTAACTTGCAATGGATGCTGCAAGAAATTTACTCCTCTTCTGGGTAAGGTGGGAGGAGGACTGGATTTACAGTCGCTCAGCCACAAGTTTTTAGTTTTATGCTAACAGAAGCAAAATTTAGACTTTGCAATTTCCCCGTTACTTTGGGGGTCAAACCCATGCCTGCCTCCGCACTGCTTGTGGCAGCTGATCCACAGTTTAATTTCTCACTTTTTTGGGGAGTATTTTCCAAAGCATAGATAAGGGCAGTCTGAAGAGACAAAGGAGGATCTGCATGGAGAGAATTTGGATAGACTCCGAATTGTATAATAATTCAGAGAGAGAGAGGAATTCTAAAACTTGTTTAATGTCATGAGAATTTAGGACATTTTCCACTCACTCATCTGCTTATTCTGCATAATTCAGATTGCTTTTAACAGCAAGGCGAGACAAAGAATCTTGCAAGGGCCTTGAGCACTCAACGTTTGATTAAAGCAACGGAGGCAACATTTCGGTGGTTGAAGCTAGTTCTCTGTACCCCCTTGGCTTTGCTAAAAAGTTACGCCAATGAAGTTAGGTTTAGACTGCAGGAGGCAGGCCTGGAAGGTATGATCAAAAAGGTCAAAAAAGTCAAAATGGCAGCTGCAAGTTGTTTGGAACTCTATACCACTATCTTGATCTTTTCAACCATAAAAAAACCGATCTTTGCAACTATAAAAAAGATGTTGCGACTCTAGAAGAGAAGAGCAACCAAGATGATTAGGGGACTGGAGCAGTGGTGAAATCCAAATTTTTTTTACTACCGGTTCTTTGGGCATGGCTTGGTGGGCATGGCAGGGGAAGGATACTGCAAAATCCGCATTCCCTCCCTACTCCTGGGAGAAGAATATTACAAAATATCCATTCCCACCTCACTCTGGGACCAGCCAGAGGTGGTGTTTGCCGGTTCTCCAAATCACTCAAAATTTCCCTTACCGGTTCTCCAAACTGCGGTGTGGCTCAGGCTGTAAGAAGCCTGTTATTAAAACACAGCTGCCTGCAATTACTGCAGGTTCTAGTCCCACCAGGTCCAAGGTTGACTCAGCCTTCCATCCTTTATTAAGGTAGGTAAAATGAGGACCCAGACTGTTGGGGGGGCAATAAATTGACTTTGTAAATATACAAATAGAATGAGACTATTGCCTTACACACTGTAAGCCGCCCTGAGTCTTTGGAGAAGGGCAGGATATAAATGTAAATTTAAGAAAAAAAATTCAGCTACCGGTTCTCCAGAACCTGTCAGAACCTGCTGGATTTCACTCCTGGACTGGAGGCTAAAACATGATGAACGGTTGCAGGAACTGGGCCTGGCTAGTCTAGTGAAGAAGACCAGGGGAGACAGGATAGCAGTCTTCCAATATTTGAAGGGCTGCCCCAGAGAGGAGGAAGGGGGTCAAGCTATTTTCCAAAGCACCTGAAGGCCAGACAAGGAATAATGGATGGAAACTGAACAAGGAGAGATTCAACCTGGAAATAAGGAGAATTTTTCTGACGGTGAGAACAATCCATCCATGGAACAGAAGTTGCCTTCAGAAGTTGTGGGAGCTTCATCCCTGGAAGCTTTCAAGAAGAGACTGGACTGCCATCTATCAGAAATGGGGTCTCCTGCTTGGGCAGAGGGTTTGGACTAAGAGGACCTACTACAAGGTTCCCTTCCGACTCTGTTAATCTGTTAAAGCCATACCGTATTGTTGTGTCTCGTCCGCTCTCCCCGCAACCGAGGCCTTCTTATCTGCTTCCGAACGCTGAGGAATGTCCTAGAATGCCTCCCGGCCCCAGCCCTGGCTCCATGCCCAGACAGGCTGAGGAGGAAGAAGTACCTCCAGCCCCCAGCTCTGGCTCCATGCCCAGGCAAACAGAGAAACTAGACCCCTCCCCCTCCCCCACAGCATGTGAGCCTGAGGGAGGTCAATTACCAACAGCTGCAGACTGGAGTGACCCTCACTTCAGGAGAATTGATAAGCGGCGTCAACAGAAGGAAGGGAGGGGCAGGCCTGGATAAGTGCTGAGTCATGGAGCCACACCCCATGGCCTATATAAAGGATCTGCTTTCTGGCATTCTCTGAGTCAGGCAAAGTCTAAACATATCTTGCTGAAGTCACTTTCTGGTCTCCTGCCTGCCCTGAGGACTTTGCTAGGACTTTGGCAGAGCTGCGGAGGCACGCCTGATTCGGATTTCCCTGACCCGGCCGTCAGCGGAGGAGTGGGACACGACACCTATGGATGCTTTGTTAGAAGCACAAAACTTTCAGCTCAAGTGCCATATGCAACTGATGCCAGAGCAAAACCGTCGAAATAAACCATCCCCTTTGATAGAGGGCTGGAATTAAACATCCTGTTTCGAGAATAATCATGTCACTAGTTAACTTTAATGAAATGTAAATGAAGTCGAATCAAAAGTTGCTTTTGCATTGATGCATTTCTTTTGCTTTATTCGTTTTGCTCAGTTCTCATTTAACGACGCAACTGGGAGAGCCAGGTGCTAAGTAAACGCCAGCTGTGTTCATCAGCTTATTTCTACCAGTAGTCCTCGACTTACAACAGTTCGATTAGTGACCGTTCAAAGTTACAGCGGCACTGAAAATAGTCAAACCTTAAGTTATGACCATTTTTCACACTTACGACCATTGCAGCATCCCCATGGTCACGTGACTTACATTTGGACGCCTGGCAACCGATTCATATTTATGACCATTGCAGTGTCCTGGGGTCATGTGATTCCCTTTGCAACCTTTCTAACGAGCAATGGGGAAGCCAGATTCACTTAACAGCCATGTGACTAATTTAACAACTGCAGGGATTCATTTATTTATTTAATTTATTTATTTAATTAGATTTTTATTACCGCCCTTCTCCCGAAGGACTCAGGGCGGTGTACAGCCAAGATAAAAACTCAAAGTATATACAATTAAAACAAAATTTAAAAACAAAGCATATTACAAACTGGCTAAAATATAAAAATTTAAAATATGAAAACCCTAAAATAATAATAAAACCCCAATTAAAACCCCAGTTAAAATTTAAAACTATTAGGCCAGTCCCGCTTGTATAAATAAGTATGTTTTTAACTCACGGCGAAAGGTCCGAAGATCAGGCACTTGGCGTAAACCAGGGGGAAGTTCGTTCCAGAGTGTCGGAGCTCCAACAGAGAAGGCCCTGCTCCTGGGGGCCACCAGCCGACATTGTTTGGCGGACGGCACCCTGAAAAGACCCTCTCTGTGTGAGCGTACGGGTCGGTGGGAGGCATAAGATAACAGCAGGCGGTCCCGTAAGTACCCGGGTCCTAAGCCATGGAGCGCTTTAAAGGTGGTAACCAAAATCTTGAAGCGCACCCGAAAGACCACAGGAAGCCAGTGCAGACTGCGTAGCAGTGGTGTTACGTGGGAGCAACGAGTGGCTCCCGTTACTACTCGCGCAGCTGCATTCTGGACTAGCTGCAGCCTCTGGGTGCACCTCAAGGGCAGCCCCATGAAGACAGCATTGCAATAATCCAGACGAGAAGTGACCAGAGCATGAGTGACCGTGCATAAGGCATCCCGGTCAAGGAACGGACGCAACTGGCGAACCAGGCGTACCTGGTAGAATTTAAACAAATATGGCAAGAAAAGTCATAAAATGCAGCAAAAATCACTTAACAAATGTCCTGCTTAGCAACATGAATTCTGGGCTCAATTATCGTCATGAGTCGAGGGGCTACCTGTGCTTCCTTCTGCTCTGCAGACTTGCAAAAGCCATAAAGGGAACAGGATTGGTTGTAAAGTTATATTTTTCAACATCCTCGTAACTGCAAATGATTACCGAATAAGGCCTTGATTGCTCCCCTAGCTAAACAAGCCCACTTTGACAACTGACCTTCACTAGGGTGGATATAAAAATAGATTTTTAAAAATTTAAATTAGATTTTTTTTTTATCTTTATCAAATTTATTTTAATAAAATGCTTTTGGAGTAAAAAACTATTGATAGTTTTCTATATTAGGTTTCTAGGAGCCGAGGTGGCGCAGTGGTTAAAGTGCAGTACTGCGGGCTACTACTGCCGGCTGCCTGCAATTTGGCAGTTTGAATCTCACCCTGCTCAAGGTCGACTCAGCCTTCCATCCTTCCGAGGTGGGTAAAATGAGGAGCCAGATTGTTGGGGGCAGTTGGCTGACTCTGTAATCCGCTTAGAGAGGGCTATAAACAGTGGTGGGATTCAGCCAGTTCGCACCACTTCGGGAGAACCGGTTGTTAACCGTCTGAACAGTTTGGCAAGCTGGTTGTTGGAAGAAATCATTAGGGCAGAGAACCGGTTGTTAAATTACTTGAATCCCACCACTGGCTATAAAGCACTGTAAAGTGGTATATAAGTCTAAGTGCTATTGCTATTCCTCCTTCCTTCCTCCCTCCCTCCCTTCCTTCCCTCCCTCTGCCCACTGCCAGCAGTTCAATCCTAGCTCAAGGTTGACTCAGCCTTCCATCCTTCCAAGGTGGGTAAAATGAGGACCCAGATTGTTGGGGGGCAATAGGCTGACTCTGTAAACCGCTTAGAGAGGCTGTAAAAGCACTGGGAAGCGGTATAAACTCTAAGTGCTATTGCTATTTAAGATCCATTCATAATTTAGTTTATTCGGCATGAAATGGAGATTAGTTATGCAGCGTGAGGCTGTATCTTCTAGAAATATTGGGACTTTCGGTGAGTCAACAATGAGTCAGAGGAGGAGCCGCTGCGGGACAGAGATGATAATTGCTCTTTAAACAGCATGGTTTAAATCGAGTTGATTGAAATCAAGCCTTTTCACAAGTGATTGAAATCACGATTTAAACCGTGATCGAAATCACGATTTAAACCGTGATCAAAATCACGATTTAAACCGTGATCGAAATCACGATTTAAACCGTGATCGAAATCACGATTTAAACCGTGACTGAAATCACAATTGAAATCGTGATTGAAATCGACTTGACTTAAATCGTGATTTTAAATCAAATCTACCCTGCCTGGAAGAGAGACGAGGATCACAAAAGTCAACTTTGGGGCTGAAGAAGGGGGCTTCTTGTGAACATCACGTAACATGAAGGCACTCCACAAGCCAATCTTTGCAACGGGGGGGTGGGGGTGGGGAATCAACATTTTTCATCCTTGCTAAGTGGAACCTTAGAGCAGGGGTCTCCAACCTTGGCAACTTTAAGACTTGTGGACTCCCAGGAGTTGGAGTCCACAAGTCTTAAAGTTGCCAAGGTTGGAGACCCCTGCCTTAGAGCACATACACCCACATACACCCAGGACCTAAACAAGAAAAAAAAAAGTGAGAACTTGTGTCCACAAACGTTTCCTGGAGGCATCAGCCGGGCTGGATTTTGTTTTCCCCAATTGGCAAGGAAAGTTTACACCCTTATCTTTAACCAGCCCTGAACCTTCTGAAACACGCAAGCAAAACCTGCCTCGTATTTTTTTTTTCTGGCTGGAAAAAGCCTGCAAGCGCCCAGGGCTGCCAGAAATACTCCCTGGGTGCGTGGGTGTGTGAAGCAAGGCACGTGCTGCAGCAGCACCAACCTCCCCACCCCTCGAAGGGACCTGGCAAGACCCCAAATGCCAGCCTTCCCAACCACGTCCTGTAGTCCTTATTCTCTCTTGCTGCGATGCCCGTCTTGCCAAGCTCCAGACCCCTGTCATTACCCCCGCAGCATAAAGATCAGCCTATGATAGTCAAAACGTCGGGAGGAGGGGGGTTGTCAGTCTGGAAATTAAAGGTAACCGGACTTGCGAACCTTTCCTTAATAGCCTGTTGTCTTCCACAAGGACCTGTACTTATCTCCAAAGTTAGGTTTTTGTTTGGTGAAGCAGGCTCTTGTTACATTATCATTAGGCCCAGAGTTAGGCGCACTCTGCATATACCCCAAAGGAGACCTAGGAACAACGAAAACGCCAAAGCGAGAAGGAGGCAACCTATCTTCCCTAGATTTCTGGAGTCAGCTTTTGCCTAAAATGGCCACTTCTTATGGTCTAGCCCAGGGGTCTGCAACCTTAAAACACTCAAAAGAGCCACTTGGACCTGTTTCCCCGCAGAAAAGAAAACACCGGGAGCCACAAAACCTGGGTGGGTATAGCCAACTCGATGTCACTCACTTCCGCCAGTCACATGACACCCCCCTAGCCACGCCTACCCATTAGGGCAGAGAACCAGTTGTTAAAAAACACCGGGAACCACAAAATCTTTTTGACATCTCTCTCTCTCCCCTCCCTCTCTCTCTCTCTCTCTCTCTCTCTCTCTCTCTGCCCTGGCTGCTTCTCCATCCCCCACTATCGCCCTTACCTTCTCAGGCCAGGCGAGGAGTGACTGGGAGGGGAGGGTAAGGGGCGGGGCCAGCCAGTGGTGGGAACACCTGACAGGGAGCCACAGCAGAGGGCCCAAAGAGCCGCATGCGGCTCCAGAGCCGCAGGTTGCCGACCCCTGGTCTAGCCTCTTGCTGAAGAAACCCAAGGGAGTCTTGCAAGACAATTGTCGTTGCTAGTTGCGAAGTCATGTCCGACCCATCGCGACCCCATGGACAACATTCTTCCAGGCCTTCCTGTCCTCTACCATCCTCTGGAGTCCATTGAAGCCCACGCCGACTGCTTCAGTGACTCCCTCCAGACACCTCGTTCTCTGTCGTCCCCTTCTTCTTTTGGCCTCAATCATTCCCAGCTCTTCTTGGGGAGTCCTTCCTTTTCATTAGGACGGGATTGCAAGACAATACACATGGCATCACCTCACAGTTTTGTTGTTTGGGGGAGTGAACTGGAAGAGGAAGGAGTATTAGGGATGTTGACTGCCTTGCTTAAGTAACAAAGGTGGGATGAATAATTAAGTGATCGGTTCTATCACCTTAAAGCAGAGATCTCCAACCTTGGCCACTTTAAGCCTGGGGGACTTTAATTCCCAGCTTTGCTGGCTGGGGAATTCTGGGAGTTGAAGTCCCCCAGGATTAAAGTGACCTCTGCCTTAAAGGACCTACAAAAATCACAGGGGATGTTCCTCACCTGAATAGAAACCAGAAAGGTGCACAAAATGATGACGGGAGGGGGGGGGAGAAAGAACAACGCGAACCTAGACAAACGTCCCCATCTCTCCCCCCTCCCCAAAATCAGCATCGACTGGCTAGGCGGCTCAGTGGCTAAGACGCTGAGTTCGTCCATCATAAAAGTCAGGAGTTCAGTGGTTGGAATCCCTAGCATAGGTCTCCTGAGTGAGCGGCGGGGAGGGTGGGGGGTTCGACTAGATGACCTCCAAGGTCCCTTCCCAACTCTTGTCACTGTTCAAAGGAGCATCCATTGGCATTTTGCTTTACATTTCAAGAACATCCTTGTTTGTCTTAGTGTCATTTACAAACAGGTTTGCAAGCAGTTTCCACCCCCTAGTAAAAAGGGGGGGAAAAACACCTCCCTAGTAAAACGCGACTCTAAATATAAGCCTAGAAGCGGTCAAGAAAAAAAAAGACAAGACTGACAGGCAACCTTCTTCCCCACCCCACCCCAAAAAAACCCCCCAACCCTGGCAATTAAAACCGGAGCATCAGAAACCAGGTGCAAAAACAGAGCCAGGTGCTCCGTAAAGCCAAGGCGAAAGTTTTCTTCCAACTTGCAAAGTTCGTCCCCATTGAAAGGGGCTCCGCGTTCCCGACGACCCAATGTTACTCCTCGGGCGAGAGAATTGCCTTTGGCAATTTCGTCCCTTTGGAGGAGGGGGGGGGACCAGGCAAAAAGAGAAGAACCGACCCCTTGTAACATACATCGCCGTTACTCTTTCCTTATCGAAAGCCACAAGCGGGCTAAAACAAACAAACAAACAAATCAACCAACCGCGGAGAGCAAGAAAGGAGAAAGTTGCTCTCGCTTTCTAAACAAACAAACCAAGTTGGAAACACAATCCCGAAAGTGGTCCGCACCTTACTCGAAGGAGTAAAAAAAAAAAAAGCCGCTCCCCGGATCCAAGACGGACCCCCTAACCTTCCCCGTAGGGTTCCTTCCAACCTTTCCCAGACAGCGAGAGAAGCACTTACTCCGCCGAAATCCCGAGGCTGCCTCTGGACTACTCCGAAGTTACTCGCGGGAGGGAAGTGGAGGGGGCTCGCGGAGATGCCGCCGGCAACGCGGAGGATAGAACTTCTCCGCTGCTTCTCGCCCAGCGCAGCGCTAGTCCTAAACCTATAGTCTTAGCCACCCCCCATCCTCCTCCTCCTCCTCCTCCTAAGGGGCCGGCGGTTCTCTCGTAGGGTTCTTATAGGGACAGCCAGGTGTCGCCCGAGCGCCCCCTACAGGCTCAACGGCGCCCCTGCAGGCTCCAGAGCTTCACCTCCGTCGAGGGAGGGGAAGGGTCCGCTGGGGACTTCTCCTCCTCCTCCTCCTCCTCCTCCTCTTCCTCGCCTCTTCCCGCACCTGCGGGACTTTCAGCTGCTGCTCGGTTGCTAAAGCAGGGCAGGCGCAGGCTGGGGGTCGGGAGTTCTAGCACGTGCCTCGTTCCACCGTGGGAGCCCGGAGGGTTTTGTTTGTTTGTTTTTTTGTCGCAACATTATATACAAGCACATATAATGAAAGAAAACAATAGGCCAGGAACGGTAGGCACTTTTGTGCACTTTTTTTTTTTTTTGGTGCACTTTTGGGCCAGAGGTGGGTTTCAGCAGGTTCTGACCAGTTCTGGAGAACTGGTAGCGGGAATTTTGAATAGTTCAGAGAACCCGTAATAAAAAAATTCTGACTGGTCCCACCCCCCCATCTTTTCTCTGCCTCCCGAGTCCCAGATGATCGGGAGGAAATGGGGATTTTGCAGTATCCTTCCCTGGAGTGGGAGGGAATGGGGATTTTGCAGTATCCTTCCCCTGGAGTGGGGAGGGAATGGAGATTTTGCAGTATCCTTCCCCTGGAGTGGGAGGGAATGTGGATTTTGCAGCATCCTTCCCCTGGAGTGGGGAGGGAATGGAGATTTTGCAGTATCCTTCCCCTGGAGTGGGGAGGGAATGGAGATTTTGCAGTATCCTTCCCCTGGAGTGGGAGGGAATGTGGATTTTGCAGCATCCTTCCCCTGGAGTGGGGAGGGAATGGAGATTTTGCAGTATCCTTCCCCTGGAGTGGGAGGGAATGTGGATTTTGCAGCATCCTTCCCCTGGAGTGGGGAGGGAATGGAGATTTTGCAGTATCCTTCCCCTGGAGTGGGGAGGGAATGGAGATTTTGCAGTATCCTTCCCCTGGAGTGGGAGGGAATGTGGATTTTGCAGCATCCTTTCCCTGGAGTGGGAGGGAATGGGGATTTTACAGTATTGTTCCCCTGGAGTGGGGAGGAAATGAGGATTTTGCAGTACCCTTCCCTTGGAGTGGGGTGGGAATGGGGATTTTGCAGTATCCTTCGCCTGGAGTGGGGAGGAAATGGGGATTTTGCAGTATCCTTCCCCTGGAGTGGGGTGGGAATGGGGATTTTGCAGTATCCTTCCCCTGGAGTGGGGAGGAAATGGGGATTTTGCAGTATCCTTCCCCTGGAGTGGGAGGGGATGGGGATTTTGCAGTATCCTTCGCCTGGAGTGGGGAGGGAATGGGGATTTTACAGTTTCGTTCCCCTGGAGTGGGGAGGAAATGGGGATTTTGCAGTATCCTTCCCTTGGAGTGGGGTGGGAATGGGGATTTTGCAGTATCCTTCGCCTGGAGTGGGGAGGAAATGGGGATTTTGCAGTATCCTTCCCTTGGAGTGGGGTGGGAATGGGGATTCTGCAGTATCCTTCGCCTGGAGTGGGGTGGGAATGGGGATTTTGCAGTATCCTTCCCCTGGAGTGGGAGGGAGTGGGGATTTTGCAGTATCCTTCCCCGGCCACGCCCACCAAGCCATGCCACGCCCACCAAGCCACACCCGGTAGTAAAAAAATTTGAAACCCACCACTGTCCTCCTCCTCTTCTTTCTCTCTTCTTCCCGCACCTGCGGGACTTTCAGCTGCTGTTGGGCTGAAGAGCTGAAGGCCGCTATTGAAGCATCCGGCTCTTCCCTAAGTCTTCAGCAGTGCCACAGGCTGATAGCATCCCTGCCACGCCACATTGAGACAGTAAGTGATGCAAGAGGGGCCCAAACCAAGTACTGGGTACATATGCATGCTTATACTTTTCAGAGGTCCGATACTGTTCTATGTACAATCCTTGTTTTATTGATTTCATGTAATATTCTAATTTTCTGAGATGGTGAATTTGGGGTTTTCACGAGCTGTAAGCCGTAATCATCAAACTTACGACAAATCAAGGCTTGAACTATCTCGCTTGGCATGTAATGAGTCTATCTCATATATCCCGTATATTAGTTTCGCCTTTTAAGTTGCATTACTGAAATAAATGAACTTTTGCACAATATTCTAGTTTTTCGAGTTTCACCTGTAAGTCTTCAAAAGAGTTTAACCAGGTTAGTTGCCAAGGTGGCAAGACGCTGCTGGAAGGATGCAGGGTTTATTGCAGGGTAAGTCCTCAAAAGCGTTTAACCAGGTTTCTTATTTATTCTAATAAAGGCAGTCCTCCAGTTACATCAACGATTTGAGCCCAAAATATCTGTTGTTTAAGATATTTGAGTGAGCAACTAGCACATATGTGCGAGAGGAACCTTTACCTTTAAGAGTGCGAGAGCTCATCTGATGGGAACCTTGCACTTAAATTATTACCCTAAATGCAGTGGTGGGATTCAAGTAATTTAACAACCAGTTCTCTGCCCTAATGTTTTCTTCCAATGACCAGTTTGCCAAACTGCTCAGAAAGTTAACAACCGGTTCTCCCGAAGTGGTGCGAACTGGCTGAATCCCACCACTGCCTAAATGTTATAGTTTTTGACAAGCAGAACCTACAAACTGCACACTTTCCAGATGTATTAAACCAGGGATCTGCAAATTTGGCTCTTTTAAAACTTGTGGACTTCAACTCTGGAATTAAAGTTCACAAGTCTTAAAAGAGACAAGTTTGCGGACCCCTGTGTTAGACTTCAGATAGTCCTCAAATTACAAGCACAACTGAGAACAATTTTTTGTTGTTGTGAAGCAAGACGGGTTCTTCAGTGAGGCGTGCCAAAATTGAGGACTCTGTTTGCCAGTTAAGTGAATCCCTGCACTTAAATAAATCATGTGGTCATTAAATGAATCAGGCTTCCCACCCACCTTTGGTTTTGCTTGTTGGAAGCTGCCTAGGGAAGTTGCAAATGTGACTCTGGAATTCTGCAACATCAGTGGTGGGTTTCAAAAATTTTTACTACTGCTTCTGTAGGCGTGGCTTGGTGGGCATGGCATGGCACGGATTGATGGACGTGGCTGGAGAAGGATACTATAAAATCCCCATTACCACCCCACTCCAGGGGAAGGATACTGTAAAATCTCCATTCCCACCACACTCCAGGGGAAGGATACTCTAAAATCTCCATTCCCTCCCCACTCCAGGGGAAGGTTACTGCAAAATCCCCATTCCCACCCCACTCCAGGGGAAGGATACTCTAAAATCTCCATTCCCACCACACTCCAGGGGAAGGATACTCTAAAATCCCCATTCCCACCCCACTCCAGAGGAAGGATACTCTAAAATCTCCATTCCCTCCCCACTCCAGGAGAAGGTTACTGCAAAATCCCCATTCCCACCCCACTCCAGGGGAAGGATACTGTAAAATCTCCATTTCCACCCCACTCCAGGGGAAGGATACTGTAAAATCTCCATTCCCACCACACTCCAGGGGAAGGATACTGCAAAATCCCCATTCCCACCCCACTCCAGGGGAAGGATACTCTGAAATCTCCATTCCCTCCCCACTCCAGGGGAAGGTTACTGCAAAATCCCCATTTCCTCCCAATCAGCTGGGACTTGGGAGGCAGAGAATAGATGGGGGTGGGGCCAGCCAGTTTGCACCTATTTGGGAGAACCGGTTGTTAACTTTCTAAGCAGTTCGGAGAACCGGTTGTTGGAGGAAAACTTATTTTGTTGTTTTCCCACTTTCCAGGGCTAATCCTGTAAGGAAGGCAGGAAGGAAACATTCTGGTGGTGTTTCTAGCCTCATCTTTATTGCCCTGCTTACAGAAACTGCCTCTCCGGTTAACCCTTATTACATTGTAACAGTTAAGGCGAAGCGCCCATCGACGTGAGTGGCGTTGAGTTGGCCACGCCCACATGGTCACATGACCACCAAGCCACGCCTACCCAGCTGGTCATTAGGGCAGAGAAGTGGTTGTTAAATTATTTGAATCCCACCACTGGGCGGGGCCAGTCAGAATTTTTACTACCGGTTCTCCGAACTACTCAAAATTTCTGCTACCGGTTCTCCAGAAATGGTCAGAACCTGCTGAAACCCACCTCTGCCTCAAAGGATGTTATGGCATCTTAAAAACTAACGTATTGTTGCAGGTTATGAATGGTCCTTACTTCAGCAATGCACCTTTAGAATCTACCTGAAAGACTGAAGTAGGGAAAGGATAGATAATGTATTTCGTCTCCTACTAAATTTAATCACTTACTGCAATGCTAAAATGCTTGCGTGTTACAAATTAAGGTGTAAATCTCATTATAGCTGTTTGAGTCCCTCACTCTGAAATCCATTAAGCTTAAGAAGTAGGATTGTCAACAAGTTTCAGAGAGTAAAGGTTTTGTTTTTTTTAAAAAAATCCTTTTAAAAGAGTGCAGGTGTTTACTATTAAGCGTAACAAGATTTTTTTAGCACCAGCTGATATCTCATATTTTGCTATTGCAAATGCAGGGCTTGAAGTAACATTAGCGATGTCCTTTGCAAAATTGATTTTTATCTGCTGAAAATAAATCACACTGCAGCATTTTAAGTGTAGGAAAACACATGTGTATGGACTTTAACATTTGCACAGTTTGTTTATATATGTTTGGAAATTAACCTGGAACCAACTTCCAACCAGGAGGGGGTCAGAATTGATGATGGTGAAAGAGCAAAGTTAAAATTTCAATGGATTAAAATGCTTCGAAACGTTCAAGCGGAGAATGAATCAAAGTATATGCTGATCATATTAACATTTTAAAAAGATCTGCTGTTTTTAATGAGATTTTCTCCCCCAAGGAAGAATGCTTAAAGTTGTAGCTTTCCATTTAAAAGAAGCAAGGGTACAAGATCCGATTCAAAAGGTTGAACTTTTGATAAAACATTTATCCATTGCGTATATGTCAATACAATCACAGCGCAAACATGGGGCTTCTACACATCAGCACACATATGTCTCCATTTAAAGATAGCAAAAGAACGCTTTCACTTTTACAGTAATCTACAGTCAAGTTTGGTGTACTGGTGAAGGCTCCAGATTGGTAACTAGGAAGCTATGAGTTCTAATTCTACCTTATCCGTGAAAGCCAGCTGGTGACTTTGGGCCAGTCACTTTGTGTCAGAACTGGAACTGCTTTCCAGTTAAACAAAAAAAATCTCTTGCCTTATTTTTTTTTTTTTTACAAAATGAACATACAAGGACATACATGGCAAACCTCAGCTGAGAGAGATATATGGAAAGGTGTATTGGTTAATTGAACTTTATAGGTTAGCATGCAGGCCCAACCATAAAGAAAATTCTGAGAAATAGCAATAGCACTTAGACTTATATACCGCTTCACAGTGCTCTTACAGCCCTCTCTAAGCGGTTTACAGAGTCAGCCTATTGCCCCCAACAATCTGGGTTCTTATTTTACCCACCTCGGAAGGATGGAAGGCTGAGTCAACCTTGAGCCGTCAGAATCAAACTGCTGGCAGTAGGCAGAGTTAGCTTGCAATAGCAATAGCACTTCAGACTTACATACCACTTTACAGCCCTCTCTAAACAGTTTACATTTACAGAGTCAGTCTATTGCCCCCAACAATCTGGGTCCTCATTTTACCCACGTCGGAAGGATGGAAGGCTGAGTCAACCTTGAGCCTGGTGAGATTCGATCTGCCAAATTGCAGGCAGCCGGCAGTCAGCAGAAGTAGCCTGAAGTACTGCCCTCTAACCACTGCGCCAACTCAGCTGCTAAATAAAGGAATGGACCCATTTCTTTGTGTAGGGCAAGCAAATTGCCATTCTTAATTAGTACTCTCAGAAATTGAGCAGGCCACCTCTCTGAATAGGGATTTGAGTGAAGTGGGGGAGGAAGAAGGACATGTATGCAGCTGAAGGCAAATTGTTTGTTTGAGGCTAAAGTCAAGCTAAAGTCTGTGCCTTAGAGTTGGTCAATAAAGATCTGGAAAACTCTGCAACAACCAGAGCCATCAGCTCAAAGAAAAGCAGCCAAGCCCAGGTGTGCTGTTCTGGCTATTTGTGTGCTAAGCTTGTGTGTACATTCTACTATTGGGGGGGAAAAACAAAAACAAGGCTCTTGTTTTATTTGGGATCAGGGAGGACATCAGATTGATGAAACCTGCAGAGGATTAGTTTGCTTTTATTCTGGAGAACTGCAGAGGAAAAAGAAAATACACCAGAGATACTTCACAAGAAGAGTCCTCCACTCCTCTACTCACACTAGAATCCCTTATGCCCACCAGACTTGAAATTTTGGGCTTGGACAATCTGGAACTGTGCCGCCTGCGGTCTGATCTAAGCACAGTACACACAATGATCTGCTACAACGTCTTACCTGTCAATGACTACTTCAGCTTCAACCGCAATAATACCCGGGCAAACAATCGATACAAACTTAAAAGTGAACCGCTCCAAATTCGATTGCAGAAAATACGACGTCAGCAACAGAGTGGTCAATGCCTGGAATGCACTACCTGACTCTGTAATTTCTTCCCCAAAGCCCCAAAACTTTAACCTTAGACTGTCTACTGTGGACCTCACCCCATTCCTAAGACGTCCGTAAATGGGGCGTGCATAAGCGCACCAGCGTGCCTACTGCCCCTGTCCTACTGTCCCCATTTATTTGTATTCATTTCTTCCGTTCATATCCACGTTTATGTTTACATCTGCTATCTTGTACATGTTGTGCCTCGTCTGCTTTCCCCGCAGCCGGGGCCTTCTTATCTGCTTCCGAACGCTGAGGAATGTCCTAGCATGCCTCCCGGCCCCAGCCCTGGCTCCATGCCCAGACAGACCGAGGAGGAAGAAGTGCCTCCAGCCCCCCAGCTCTGGCTCCATGCCCAGGCAAACGGAGCAACTAGACCCCTCCCCCACAGCATGTGAGCCTGAGGAAGGTCAATTACCAACAGCTGCAGACTGGAGTGACCCTCGCTTCAGGAGAATTGATAAGCGGCGTCAACAGAAGGAAGGGAGAGGCAGGCCTGGATAAGTGCTGAGTCATGGAGCCACACCCCATGGCCTATATAAAGGATCTGCTTTCTGGCATTCTCTGAGTCAGGCAAAGTCTACCTTATCTTGCTGAAATCACTTTCTGGTCTCCTGCCTGCCTTGAGAACTTTGCTAGGACTTTGGCAGAGCTGCAGAGGCACGCCTGATTCGGATTTCCCTGACCCGGCCATCAGCGGAGGAGTGGGACACTACAGTACATGTTTGACAAACTAATAAATACAAATACAATTGAAAAAGGAAGGAGCATTTGAAAGGGTCAGCTGAGCTTCAGTTTGCAATGCCCTTTTGGTCCTAATTGCACTTTAATAAGGAACAGGAGAGCTTTTTCCATCCCTCCCAAGGAAACATCAGCCTGTGTTTGAAGAGGCAGGAAAAGAATCAGGTGCCGATTATACTATAACAGTGATGGCTAACCTTTTTGCCATCACATGCCAGGAGGCGGGGGGGGGGTCGTGTATGCCCACACCCATAATTCTATGTGCCCCGCCCCCCCGCACATGTGCACGTGACTCCCCCCCTGCTCCTTGTATGTGATGGCCTGGTAGGCCAGTTTTTCTCTCTCACCTGGCTCCAGAGCCTCTCTATGAGTCTGGGGAGGGCAAAAACGGCATTCCCCACCCCTCCTCAGGCCAGAAACTGCCTGTTTGCCAACTTCTGGTTGGACAAGAAGTGACTTTTTTGCTGTCCCCAGCCTTCAGAGATTCCTAGAGAGGTTCTGGAGCCTGGTGAGAGAGAAAAACAGGCCTTCCCCACCACCTCCCAGGCCCTCCGGAGGCAGGAAACAACCTGTTTCTCTACTTCTAGTGGGCCCAGAAGGCCTGAAAGGCATGCACATGCCGGATTTGACCTCGCATGCCCACTGAAATAGCTACGTGTGCCACCTGTGGCACACGTGCCATAGGTTCGCCATCATGGCACTATAACATAAATATAAATACTGATTTTTTTTCCTTTACTCTTTCCACGTTTACCTGTCTCTATTTAATTTCTTTCACAGCACGATTCCTTTTTCCACACTTGTGTTTCTCTGCAGTATTGTATGCTTGAAGCAGGACAAATGGGGGGGGGGGAAGTCCAAATAAATTACAGTAATCTTTATAGGCTCTTTTTTTTTAAACTTCAATATTCGTGTACCTTGTGTGGCAGAATTTCTGCTTCCCTGGATCAAACGGCCCTGTTGATTGTGCAAAAGACATGTTTGGTCATCCTTGGGAGATAAGGGGGCAGTTTGATCTTAAAACCTGCAGACAACGGTCAAGACTCGATAGAGCCTTCCTTGAATGGCTTTGAAAGTTCCAAGGGCAGAGATTTGGTCTTGTCCCCCGTTGATAAGGATATTTCAGCTCTCCTGTCTCAAACCCTAGTGGAGGGGTGTCAAACTTCAAGGCCTGAGGGCCAGATCCGGCCCGCGGGGCACTTAGATCTAGTCCGTGGAGCTGCTCTTGGAAACGGCGAAGGACCGGCCTGCGGTGCCTCTGCCAGCGAAAGCAGGCTCCCGATCTCCATTTTGGCTGGGACGGCCTCCTGCAACCCTCTGCCAGCGAAACGGAGCGCTCCATTTTCGCTGGCAGAGGTTTGCAGGAGGCCGTCCCAGCTGAAAACGGAGATCGGGAGCCCGTTTTCACTGGCAGAGCACTCAGGCCACCACAGGTGCCCCTGACAGTGACATCGAGCAGGCCATGCCCCCCCTGGCCACGCCCCCCCCCCCGAGGTCAAACACAACCCTGATCAGCGGTGAAATGCACTTACCTTAGCTACCGGTTCGGGAGTGTGAGCGCCTCTTCAGAGGGTCAAAAACGGGACATAATGACGTCCCAGCGGGTGAGCGGAGCCTTCCACCAGAACTACCGGTTTGCGCGAACTGGATAGATCCAGCCGGAATTCACCACTGACTCTGATGTAGCCCTCACTGAAATCGAATTTGACACCCCTGCCCTCGTTTTTCTTTTTTTTTTACATTTATATCCCGCCCTTCTCCGAAGACTCAGGGCGGCTTACAGTGTGTAAGACAATAGTCTCATTCTATTTGTATATTTACAAAGTCAACTTATTGCCCCCTCAACAATCTGGGTCCTCATTTTACCTACCTTATAAAGGATGGAAGGCTGAGTCAACCTTGGACCTGGTGGGACTAGAACCTGCAGTAATTGCAGGCAGCTATGTTTTAATAACAGGCTTCTTACAGCCTGAGCCACACCGCAGCCCTAGTGAAGAGAAATTTCATGCTGGTCCCTGACACAGGGAATCCATCTTACAAGTAGTCCTCAACTTACAACTCAATCCTCTGGTGGCTCAGCAGATTAAGTCTGTCTGTTATTAACACAGCTGCTTGCAATTACTGCAAGTTCAAGTCCCACCAGGCCCAAGGTTGACTCAGCCTTCCATCCTTTATAAAGTAGGTAAAATGAGGACCCAGATTGTTGGGGGCAATTAAGTTGACTTTGTATATAATATACAAATGGATGAAGACTATTGCTTGACATAGTGTAAGCCGCCCTGAGTCTTCGGAAAAGGGCGGGATATAAATTCAATTTTTTTAAAAAAATCGTTTAGAAACCGGTTGAAGTTACAACAGCACGGGGGAAAAAAGTGACTTACAACCGGTTCTTCTATTTAACAACTGTCATGGCATCCCCAGAGTCACATGATCAAAATTTGGGCTCTTGGCAACAGGCAAGCATTTATGCCGGTTGCAAAGTTCTGGGTTCGTTTGCAACCTTCCCAGATGGCTTCCAACAAGCAACGTCAATGGGGGGGGGGGGGAAGTCGGATTTGTTTAACGACGGCATGATTCACTTAACAGCTTCAGGGATTGGCTTAACCAAAGCTGCAAAAAAGGGTCGTACAATCTGGTGCGACTCGCTTAATGACCTTGCTTAGCAATGGAAATTCGGATCCGAGTTAGGATCATAAGCCAAGCACTACCTGTGTTGTCTTCCAAAAATTAACACGCACACCAGAGGTGGTATTGCAGTAGTTCAGGAGAACTGGTAATGCTGATTGCAGGTCTGCCCACCTGCTCCGGCTCCAAGTCGTGCTATTTAGGCATGTTTTCAAGGCCGGGCGCATGCGTGGACAGTGCACACGTGGAAAACCGGTGGTAATGATAAGTGAAACCCACCCGTGACGTACACACACCCAATTCCACAGAAGATTTCTAGCGTGCTACTGCAATGGAGAGGAGCGGCAATGTTGTGTAAGAGAATTGCCTGTGGCTTTGTACACCAGAGGTCTGCCTACCTCCCACCCAGCACTGCCACATTAGACAATCAGTTTCTTCAGGATCTGTGGCACAATCGCTCCTGGGCTCATGGGACTCTGCGTATTCAAAAGGCAAGAAAATTAAACGCCACACTGGACGGCAGCTTTCGCTCGGTGAGGATTTTATTGGCAAGACAAGCCGTACGGACCATTATAGATACGGACCACTCTTTCCAGAATTAACAGGTAAATGCCCTTTCGAACAACACTAGTGAAGCTAGGCAGTTTCAGAACACATCCTGCAAAATGGGTCAGGCCAGGGACCCCCTCAATTTTTATTTCCAAGGCTTAATCGGTAGCTTTCGAACCAGGGGAAAAAACCAACGGCTGCTTATACAAATACGTTTGTGATTGTGGGCAAGATAAAACTTCATCAGAAAGCTTGCTTGCCACTTCAGTCTCTCCCTCAGACCTCCCGGGACTGACAGACCCACTCAGGTTTTCCCAGTAGTGTAATTCAATTTTTTTTTACTACTGGTTCTGTAGGCGTGGCTTGGTGGGCATGGTGTGGCTTGATGGGCGTGGCAGGGAAGGATACTGCAAAATCTCCATTCCCATCCCACTCCAGGGGAAGGATACTATGAAATCCCCATTCCCTCCCCACTCCTGGAGGAAGGATACTGCAAAATCCCCATTCCCTCCCCGCTCCTGGAGGAAGGATACTGCAAAATCTCCATTCCCACCCCACTCTTAAGCCAGCCAGAGGCGGCATTTGCCGGTTCTCCAAACTACTCAAAATTTCCGCTACCGGTTCTCCAGAAACTTTTCAGAACCTGCTGGATTTCACCCCTGGGTTTTCCTCCACTTAGCAAGCTAGCCAGGATTCTGGGTAATTGGTGCACCAGCTAAAAAGACACACATAGCGCCCTTCACTCAAGAGTTCAAAGCCACCTTACCTTTAAATTACTTTGCGTCAGCTGAGCGTAAAAATGAGGTGCAAAGCAAGAGGTGCTTGCAGGAAGACAGTCTACTGAGGTAGGATGCTGGGCCCGAATCTGCCAGATGCTGCTATGCTGTTAATTATCCGCAAAGGACAATTTCTATTGTTCACACTAGGAAGAGAAACTGGCTTATGTTGGACTGGTTCCAATGTGCACATTTTGACATGACATTGTGTCTACCCACGCAACAGCACTGCGAAAGGACACTGAATTTGCAAGAGGCATAAATGCCTCAGTATCCTGACACACAAGCTATCTCCATCCCTTCCTTTTTATCACAACTCTGCATCCATCAGGATGTGATCAGTATTCTCAATAATTTGAGCAAAAGGGGCTTGGAGAACTATTCATCGCTTGATGTTTCCTGGATTTTGGCTGCCGTCTCTAGAGGTGAAAGAAATTGCTGGATTGGAAAGTGCCGGGAGACGAGGACCAAAAGTAAGAAACATCTGGTATGGAGACCACAATTATCTATGACAAGGAGAGGCCACCAACAATGTTTTTTTGGTCCTTTACTTCTGCTTCTGGAGACGGGAATAAGATTTTGGAGAAGATTTTGGGAACAACACGGACCTTAAAGAAAAATTGTGAAGGAAGAATTCCTGGTGCTCTTTTTAACATGAGGGGAGCATAATCGGGAACAGTATTTTAATCCCTTATCATGAATACAGGTAGTCCTCGACTTATAACAGTCCATTTAGTGACCCTCTAAAGTTACAATGACACTGAGGAGATAAAGGTAGGAAAATAGATGGGCCCATCTGATTGTTGGGACGAACCGGTTCGCTTTCAGCTGATCATTGGAGCTACCGGTTCGCCCGAACCGGTCCAAACTGGTAGAATCCCATCCCTGCATATGACCCCTTTGTGACCTTCTGACAAGCAAAGTCCGTGGGGAAGCCAGATTTGCTGAACAACCGTGTTACTAGCTGCAAGTGATTCACTTTACAGCGGTGGCCAGAAAGGTTGCAAAATGGGGCAAAGCTCACTTAAACAACTTTCTCTCTCAGCAACAAGAAATTTTGGACTCGTAATTTTGCGGTCGTAAGTCAAAGAGTACCTGTAGTCAAATTTTGATTGAACTTTTCAAGCAGGAAGGGAAGAATAACTCACTCTGTGGCCCGGACAGGAACAGCCCTAAGCATTCTGTTCACTCTTCAGCCGATTGCTCTTAGCTTGTGTCAAACCCAAAACCACAGAAAGTGCATCCCGCCTGCAGGGCTGAGCATGAAAGAGGACGGTTGTTAAGTTATTTAGATCAAAGTTCTACGCGAGTCTTCATATGGACGAGTTATTTAGATCAAAGTTCAGCAACAAAGCCTTTGAAGGAAGTTAGGCAAGATACAAAAATGTTAACGCTGGTAACCCTCCAGCTTATCTGCCTGTATTAAGTAAATTCAGTCAGAACTGAAGAAGCTTCACGGAGGAAAAAAGCAAAACGTCTTCAAGGGGGAAAAAAAACCAAGAGAGTCCAAGAGTTGCCTTTTGGAAAAAAAAAAAACACCTTGGGGACAACCATGACTTGGATGACTGAGAATCTCAGTCACAGGCATTAAGGAGAGGACACAATCTCGGGTGGAAATAAGGCCCAGAGATTCCTATGAGGCACACACCGAAGTTGTGTACTCAGGTAACCCAGTCAGCTCATCTTTTGTGTGAGATTTTTGGTTATAGGCCAAAAAGTCTTCCGACAATGGTACTTTCAAGAGAAAAAGAAACGAATTTTTCCGGAGGGAAGCATTAAGTGTAGGCTCAGCAGTAGAGGCTGCTCATCTCCAGCTTCCAGTGCTGTTATAAAAAGGTAAAGGTTCCCCTCGCATATACGTGCTAGTTGTTCTCGACTCTAGGGGGCGGTGCTCATCTCCTTTTCAAAGCCGAAAAGCCAGCGCTGTCCAAAGACGTCTCCGTGGTCATGTGGCCGGCATGACTCAACGCCAAAGGCGCACGGAATGCTGTTACTTTCCCACCAAAGGTGGTCCCTATTTTTTTTACTTACATTTTTATGTGCTTTCGAAACTGCTAGGTTGGCAGAAGCTGGGACAAGTAACGGGAGCTCACACCATTACATAGCAGCACTAGGGATTCGAACCGCCGAGCTGCCGACCTTTCGATCGACAAGCTCAACGTCCTAGCCCGAGCCACCGCGTCCCTCTAATGCTGTTATAAGAACAGTCAAAAAATATGGGATTCCAGGTTAAGAGAAACAAGAGGCCAGTACAGTACACTCTGTTCAAGCCGCAACTGCCACGGGAATGCTGGAATTAGTGATGCTTCATAAATACTGGGAAAAGAAACGTAGGTTGTCGTCTCGTCTTCTTCCGAGGAAGCGAAGGTGCAGAAGTGAAACACAACAAGTCAGGGAATATAGACTCCAGCTGGCAAGCAAGACGTATCTTGGGGGGAGGGGGGCATATTAGTTTTCAAACCGTGTCTTTTTACTCTTTTCTTTCGTGTCCATTGATTGTGGGCACTTCTCCAAGAAGGCAAGATCCTAGGAGCAGAAGACTGCGTGGAGGGGAGGCTGCTGGTCACACAGGAGCGACGTAATTCCCAGGGAAAGTACCAAATTTCTGCGTCCTTCTAGAGACCCCTAGTGCAGGGAGGGGGGGTGGAGAAAAATGCAGAAGAGACCCATGAAGAAAGAATAGAGGTTCAAAGTTCAGAGGGGGTTTTTTTGGTGGAAGATTCTGGACCAGACTCTTGAAATAAAAATTAAAAAAAAGGTATCTAAAGAAGATAATAATAAAGAAGATATTCAGGGGTAGCCTTCAAAATTTTTAGCAAGGGGTTCTCTGCCCGGTTACTGGGTGGGCATGGCTTAGTCAGCCTCCTGCACCACAGCGGGGGGGGGGGGGGGCTTTTTTGCCCTCCCTGGGCTCCGGAGGCTTTCCTCGAGCCTCTGGGAGGGCGAAAACGGGCTCCCCAGGCTCTGGAGGCCCTCTGGAGGCCAGAAATGGGCCTGTTTCCGCCCTTCCCGAACTTCCAGTAGGTCCGTTTTTCGCCCTCCCCGAGGCTCCATGCACGTCCTGCACTTACCAGCATCCAAAATGGGCTGCATGGGGACTCGGGAGGGGCTGGGTGGGCGGGCCCAGCCAAGAGTGGGATTTGGGGGTTTTGCTTCACAGTGCTTTTACAGCCCTCTCTAAGCGGTTTACAGAGTCAGCTTCTTGCCCCCAACAATCTGGGTAAAAATCATTTTACCCACCTCGGAAGGATGGAAAGCTGAATTAACCTTGAGCCTGGCGAGATTCGAACTGCCGAGTTGCTGGCAAGCAGCAGAAGTAGCCTGCAGTACTGCACTCTAACCACTGCGCCACCACAGCTCTTTATATAGTAAAGATTGATTGATTTGCTGATGTTTTATTCGAATTTATATGTGGGTTTGTATGTATAATGAGTTTGATTAGGGTTGTATATCAGTGATGGCATGGCCTCTGTAGATGCCATATGCTAAATAAATAATGGAATCTGTTTGAGTGGTTTTCTGTCAGGGCATGATCCAAATGGCGGGAGATCTTCTCCATTCATTCAGATCCTGGATGAGGAATAGGAAGCCTAGTAATGAGGAGCACCGATTTGTTTACAACTCTCTCTTTTGGAAACTTACACTTAATACTACTGGCCACACCTATCTTTTAATACTATTCTTCAGATGCCTTCAATTAAAACTAAATGCAGAGTTGGCCAGTGGCATGCCTTCAAAGGTCTACCCTAGATCTTCTCCATCTCCAACGCTGGAGGTTTTTAAGAAGAGATTGGTCAACCATTTGTCTGAAATGGTATAGGGTCTCCTCTCTGAGCAGGGGGGTCAGACTAGAAGACCTCTAGTCCCTTCCAACTTCGTTTTTCTGTTAAATAAGGCAGTGGTGCCTCCATGGATCTGTGTAGACCTCAAAAGCTTTGGATACAGCCCTATGAAGAAAGCACATCACTGGAGGATAACCATATGCATTATGTCTAAGTTTAATCAAACTGGAATGTCAATCAAATGTAGATTTTATGCCAGTCCTGCCCACTTCTTTGGGAGGGCAGCTTCCGACTCCAAAGGCAACTCAAGGTGTGGAAGACATTGCAAGTTACTAAAACCCGCCACCGCCCTGCTTTGAAGTGCCCGTCTCCACAAATCTAGACCTACCCACAAACCAGCCATCGTCACACTGCTGCATAACATCTATCCTGTCACCTTCTTGAAGTTCCAATTCATCTTCATTCTGAGGTCGGTACTGGTAGAGTGCCTGGTACCTGCAAGAGACAAGCTATGGATGAGGACGTCTCCTCCTCATTTATTTAACAGCATACGAGTAGTCCTTAACTTACGACAGGTTGCCCAGTGACCATTCGGACTACAGCGGAAACTCCCTTCCCCGAAAGTACAGTGACACCTCAGTACTCAACTGCTTTGAAACTCTTCGAATTTGGTACTCAACACGTTTTGACGTGAAAAATTTGTCCCGGTACTCATTGTTTGTTTAGTACTCGACACAAGCTAGGACTTGTCGGTGTCGACTGCCTTATGACTCACCACATTATTCCTTATGGGAAATATTTGTTTGGTACTCTTCATTTCTGGTTCTCATCATGCCTTCTGAATTAATGATGAGTACCAAGGTACCACTGTACTTACAACCCAGTTCCGAAGTTCTGATAGCCATTTATATGTGATAGCTGCATTTCGGTGATTAACAACTGCAGTGTTCGCTTTAATGACCATCACGAAAAAAGAAAAGATCATAAAATGGGGCCAGTCAGGTGATGACCTGTTTTACGACCATCGCGACTTACGATATTACGGTCATAAGTCAAGGACTACCTGTGTAGTTTTTCCGTATACTCCAATTAAAACATATTTTTTTCTCCTAAGGGAATCCCAAAGGTGGTTTTTCAGGAGGCAACTGGACTTTCTTGTTTTTTCTTTGAAGACGTTTCGCTTCTCATCCAAGAAGCTTCTTCCAGCTCTGACTGGATGGTGGGGAATGGAAGGATTTATACTCTTTGCAGACAGCTGGTCATTTGAGCACCCCTCAGGTGACCCTGAGGACACAGATAAACCTTCCAAGTGGCCTCAACGACCCTCTAAAAGAATGCAAATGACCAGCTGTCTGCAAGGAATGTAAACTCTTCCATTCCAGTGGTGGGATTCAAATAATTTAACAACTGGTTCTCTGTCCTAATGATTTCTTCCAACAACCAGTTCACCAAACTGCTCAGAAAGTTAACAACCGGTTCTCCCGAAGTGGTGCGAACTGGCTGAATCCCACCACTGTTCCATTCCCCACCATCCACTCAGAGCTGAAGAAGCTTCTTGGATGAGAAGCGAAACGTCTTCAAAAGAAAAAAAACCAGAAAGTCCAGTTGCCTCCTGAAAAAACAAAACAAAAAAACACCTTTGGGACAACCACGACCTGGAATGACTGAGAATCTGTACAGACTTTTTCCTAAGGGAAATAAACTTTTAAGTCCCTTCTGCAGGAGGGAAACAGGTGAAAGACGCAGCACTGTGTTTCATGCGTGGAAAAGAAATCTGCAGAGGCAAGCAATCTGCCTGCCCCCCTCTCCCCAAATCTTTGGGGTGTGGGGAAAAGAGGTGGAGAGACATACATCCTGCAGTCTGAGCTGTCCTCAGCCTTTCCAGCCGGCATTTGCAATCCTTGGCACCGGTGAGGCAGTCGGCGGCTTCTGTTCCCCTAGGCGCTGAGCAGGCCCCTCTGAAAAAGGCCCCTTGTTTTGAACAATCCACACACTGTCCAAGCCTGGCACTCTGGGGGGGTTTGTCTACAGCCTCCCCTCCTCCTTCCTCCCTTCCCTATGGGTCACTTCACACAGGGAAGGTGAGGCTGGCCAGCTGCCAGCAGGAGCCCAGCTCTCCCTTCCCCTCCACTGCGAATCCGACTGACTTACGGAGTCCACTGGATGCCGGAGGGGGGGTCTCTGGCGGCGTGCGGGGGACTCTGCGGCTTTGAAGTTGGGGACAACGCTGCCTCGCGGGCGGAATTCTGCAGTCACAAAAGCAAGAAAAAGGAAGGGAGATGAGAGCACGGCACAGAGTAATAAACACAGCTGGGAAGAAAGGAAAATGTACCTAAATCCTGGCAGAAGTGCCCAGGAAAATTCAATGCAGAATACAGGTAGTCCTGGACTTACGATCGCGATCGAACAGTGGTGGGTTTCTACCAGTTCGCCCCAGTTTGGACGAACCGGTAGCGGCGAATGTCATCACTGATGCTCTGCGGATGCGCAGAAGTGCCGTGCGCTCACAGTTCCAAAACAGTAGCGAAGGTAAGTGAAACCCACTACTGCAATCGAGCCCAATCTTTCTGTTGCTAAGGAAGACAGTTGTTCAGTGAGGTTCTTTGCCCCATTGTACGACCTTTCTTGCCGCACGTTTGTTAAGTGAATCACTGCAGAATCTTAAGTTAAGTAACACGATTGTCATGTAAACCTGGCTTCCCCGCTGATTTTTGCTTGGCGGACGGTCGCAAAAGGAGATCACCTGACCCCAGGACACTGCGACCGTCATAAATGTGAGCCATCTGCCAATCGTCCGAATTTTGATCACGTGACCATGATGGGATGCTGCAGCAGTTGCTAAGTGCTAAAAATGGTCACATTTTTCAGCGCCGTTGTAACTTTGAACGGTCACTAAAGGAATGTTTGCAAGTTGAAGACTACCTGTACTGAATAACAGAGTTGGAAAGGATCTTAGAGGTCTTCTAGTCCAGGGGTCTCCAACCTTGGCAACTTGAAGACTTGTGGACTTCAAATCCCAGAATCCCTCAGCCAGCAAAGCTGGCTGAGGAATTCTGGGAGTTGAAGTCCACAAGTCTTCAAGTTGCCAAGGTTGGAGACCCCTGTTCTAGTCCAACCCCTAGCTCGGGCAGGAGGCAGTATTAGAAGGACAGTTTGATACCCTATGTTTTTGGAGACGCAAAAGAAGATAAAACGGCCCTTATAAATGACCCAGAAAGAAAACAGATGAAAGGTTTTGGTTACTACCTTTAAAGCGCTCCATGGCTTAGGGCCTGGGTACTTACGGGACCGCCTACTGTTACCGCATGCCTCCCACCGACCCGTACGCTCACACAGAGAGGGACTTCTCAGGGTGCCGTCCGCCAAACAATGTCGGCTGGCGGCCCCCAGGGGAAGATCCTTCTCTGTGGGGGCTCCTACCCTCTGGAACGAACTTCCCCCTGGTTTACGCCAAATACCTGACCTTCGGACCTTTCGCCGCGAATTGAAAACACATCTATTTATTCGCGCGGGGCTGGCTTAAATTTTATTGGGTTTTTATTGGGTTTTTAAATTTTTATTATGAATTTTAAATGGGTTTTTAGTTTTATATGTTTTAAAGTCTTAGGCCAATGGTGTAATAAGTTTTTTAAATTGGGTTTTAATTGTATATTGTATTGCTTGTTTTATTTTGGCTGTACATTTTGCCTGAGTCCTTCGGGAGAAGGGCGGTATAAAAATCGAATAAATAATAATAATAATAATAATAAAATGTTTGCTAATTCTAGAAGGGTGAAAATCCTGCTAGAAATCACAATACATTGTGTTGATCACAAGTGCCACAAGCCAGATAGTCAGGAGAAACAGCATGAAAATAATAGCTCTGCATATACCAAATATTTGTGATCATAAATTATTTCTGTGTCATGTAAGATTTGCCTGCCAATGACGACAACCACAATGCACCGAGAACTGATGATGATGTTAGCGGAGATGAAATTGGACATTTTGTTCCTTTTTTTAAAACCAGTATTTAAATTTTTTTCCCCCATTTTACTCCAATTACAAGTTCACATTTGAAATATTTTGTTCACACAACATGGCTACGCCTTATTACTATATTGTGTATAATCCTTCCAGGTGTAGTACGATTGGGATTCGGTGTTTTGTGCATGAAAGATTGCAATGCTGTGATGTTTATTTTGTTTCCAGCTGCAACCATAGACTTCGCCTTTAAATGTTAGCAACTCTTCGGTTGTTAATTGTCTAACCAAGTTGGGCTTTTGTGAAAACTAAGGCGCATCAATTATAGGTGCAAGGAAATGGAAGGGGGATCCGGTTTTCCTCATTTGATGTTCTGAAATTGTATCTAGACTTTTGTGAGCAGTTCAGTTATTCAGACCCTGTATAAATACAAATACAAATACAGTATTTGTATAAATTGAAATAATACAAGAGCAACCAATAGATTTAAACTTAATGTTAACCACTTTAATCTAGATTGCAGAAAATATGACTTCTGTAACAGAATCATCAGTGCTTGGAACACTTTACCTGACTCTGTGGTCTCTTCCCATAATCCCAAAAGCTTTAACCAAAAACTTTCTAATATTGACCTCACCCCATTCCTAAGAGGACCATAAGGGGCGTGCATAAGAGCTACTGTCCTATTGTTTTTCTCTTTATTTATATATATAGATCGGGAGGTATCATCTCGTTTGTTCAAATCCCCCTGCAACTCAGACTAATCTGAGCACAACCAAGCCCCCACCCAAACAGGACACACCGCCAGCCAATCAGAGCACAAAAAAACCCCAGCCAATCAGAGCACAGCCAAGCTCCCACCCAATCAGTTCAAACCCCCACTAGCAGTTAAAAAGGAAGAAACAGCTGCAATCACACATT
Organism: Ahaetulla prasina; assembly: GCF_028640845.1. Classification (NCBI taxonomy): domain Eukaryota; kingdom Metazoa; phylum Chordata; class Lepidosauria; order Squamata; family Colubridae; genus Ahaetulla; species Ahaetulla prasina. Next base: position 4,755,171 of record NC_080547.1, on the reverse strand, counting down.
GCTCCCAGAAGCACGAAGCTGAAGCCTGAAGATGACGAATGAGACTTCATCGAAACGTCGCCAAGACACTTCCAATTTTACGCAGGAGAAAACCCGAATAACCAAAGACCTACATACAAACACCCACGAAAACCTCAGAAAACATATATATATATGCTTATACCTCCTTATATTTCCTCATATATATGTTTATATACTATATAATCTTTTGTGTGATGCTTATATATATTGCTGTGACAAATAAATAAATAAATAAATTTGTCATTTTTAATATGTTCCTTTTTATACCCTTGCATTTATTGTAAGCTGCATAGTGCCATTGGAGGGGTAGGTTTTAAAAACTGGAAAACACAGAAATATTCATTTTAAGTTGTCTCTAAACCAGAAGCAAAGGACTGAATCAGAGGAAACTCATCAGGGTTGGGGTACAAATCAGGGGTGAAATCCAGCAGGTTCTGACCGGTTCTGGAGAACCGGTAACGGAAATTTTGAGTAATTCGGAGAATGGGGATTTTGCAATATCCTTCCCCTGGAGTAGGGAGGCAATGGAGATTTTGCAATATCCTTGCCCCCGGAAAGGGGAGGAAATGGGGATTTTGCAGTATCCTTCCCCTGGAGTGGGGAAGGAATGGAGATTTTGCAGTATCCTTCCCCTGCCATGCCCACCAAGCCACACCCACATAATTGGTAGTAAAATAAATTGGATTTCACCACTGGTACAAATGGTTGGCTTTGTTAACCTACTGGAAGGTTAGAAGGGCCTAAAAACAGCATCTCACCTGCGAAGGAATGGAAGTCCGTGTGTGGGAAGTCAGTACAGGAGGAAGAGGTCGTGGTGGGTCCTTCATCTGGAGAGACGCGAGAGGCTGCGGGCTACCACTGGACATTTTCCCTGGGCTTTGACTCTGGGGACTGAAAGAGCGAGCTCTGGGTGCATCCTGGATTCTGTGAGTCGTGGTCTCAAGATTTTCAAATTTCGGAGAGATGGGAAATGTGAATCCAGAGGGGGCAGAGGAGGAGAAGGAGGAAGAGGAGGAGGAAGAGAGCAGGTCTGGTGCCAGAGCGCTTGGTAGGCTTGTAGGGGAAGTCTCAGACTGCCACCTACCGCCCAGACTGAGTGTATGTGCCTGGGGGGATGAGCTGGCATGGGTTGGAAGGCCCGGAGAGGAAGGATATTCCTCCGAATTCTTCACCCTGGGCACTTTCACCACCTGGACATAGTTGGCTGGGAAAATACCCTGGCGGTTTGTGCCAGAGATGCGACCTTCATACCAGTTCTCGTCGACCCTACGGACGAGGCAGATATGTTCACCCTGGCAACAGAGAAGAAGAAAAAAGAAAATAGAACAAAAGTTAGCATACCGTGGGAGTATGCAAGGAGAGTCCTGAGGCTGAAGTACACACCCAAGACGAGATTGTCTGCCCTTCGCAACAAACCCTTTGAAGCTAAAGGCCACCCAGCTTGTTCCAGGCACAATGGGGCCATCTTGATATTTATTTGTTTGTTTGTGTGTATGTGTGTGTTTCTACGGCCTCCCATTATCAGCAGTGGGGTATGGGATGTAGGATGGGAACAGCATCTGGCAGCAGTAACTCTGGGTGGTGCACAACATTAAAGCAACAGCGACGCCTTAATTCGCACCACATCCAGAATATATTTGAAAGATCTATAAACTAGGCCAGCTGTTACCCTACCATACTCGTCTCTATGGCCTCTTGACTGGTTGAGTAACAGCAACCAGTTTATTTATTTACTCTATTTATTTATTTACTTTTTCACCACATTTTCTTTCACCACTGGTGGCGCAGTTGTGAGAGCGCAGTACTGCAGGCTACTTCCGCTGACTGCCAGCTGCCTGCAGTTTGGCAGTTCAAATCTCACCAGGCTCAAGGTTGACTCAGCCTTCCGTCCTTCCGAGGTGGGTAAAATGAGGACCCAGATTGGTGGGGGACAAGAGGCTGACTCTGTAAAACGCTTAGAGAGGGCTGTAAACAGTGGTTACCAGTTAGCCCCAGTTCAGGCGAGCTAGTAGTGGAGATGGTGAGGTGAGGGCGAACCGGTTCTCTCTGACGGTTAGCTTGGCCCTCCCGCCCACCACTGCGTTATACATATTTTATATTCAATCATTTTTAGCCCAGCTGAAAGGCGCGGCAGAGCAGATTGATGCGTCTTAGCTGTTCCTCAATACACTGCGCTTGCGTAGAATGCGTGCATGAATCGAACTGGTGGTAACACCGGTCAAAATCCACCACTGGCTGTAAAGCACTGTGAAGCAGTATATAAATCTAAGTTCTATTGCTATTGTCCTTCCTTCCTACCTTCCTTCCTTCCTTCCTTCCCTCCCTCTGCCCACTGCCAGCAGTTCAATCCTGACTGGCTCAAGGTTGACTCAGCCTTCCATCCTTCCGAGGTGGGTAAAATGAGGACCCAGATTGTTGGGGGCAATGTGCTGACTCTGTAAACCGCTTAGAGAGGGGCTGTTAAGCACTATGAAGCAGTATCTAAGTCTAAGTGCTATTGCCCTCCCTCCCTCCCTCCCTTCCTTCCTTCCTTCCTTCCTTCCTTCCTTCCTTCCTTCCTTCCTTCCTTCCTTCCTTCCTTCCTTCCACGGTACACAATGGTTAGAATGCAGCATTGCAAGCTAACTCTGCCCACAGCCAGGAGTTCAATCCTGACCTGCTCAAGGTTGACTCAGCCTTCCGTCCTTCCGAGGTGGGTAAAATGAGGACCCAGATTGTTGGGGGCAATGTGCTGACTCTGTAAACCGCTTAGAGAGGGGCTGTGAAGCACTATGAAGCGGTATGAAAGTCTAAGTCCTTTTGCTATTTATTCCATTTATTTATTTACTTTTTCACCACGTTTCCTTTTCTCCAAAAGGTCAGCAATGACCCAGATCCCCAGCGGTGGGGAAGAGAATGCCCGTTTCAAATATTATTGTTATAAATGTTCTTAAGGTTTATAAAATCGTAAGTTCTGTGGAGTGGAACATTTGTTCAACAACAGCCAACCTGATTTTGCAAATACATGCCCTTTGTTCTTTCTCCAGAAGCTACTAATTGTTAGGTCGCTCTTTGAATTAAACATGAATCCAGAACAAAGCATTTAAACTGAGCAAGGACATTGCTCAATTGATCTCGGTCAAACAAAGGTACAAAAAGGAACTGTAATCTCCAGATGATTTGAGCTACCTTATCTAATATCCCTGCCCATCAAAAACAGATTGATAAATGCACAGGAAAGCTGTACAGTAACCCAAACCATCTGCAAGGCTCATCTTTCTCTCTTTAGCAAAATGTTGTGTTTTTTTTCCTGGTGGAGAGCTTTCCAAGAGTGATGAGATGATACAAGATGATCAAAACTCAGCAAAGCCGGCTCTGCCATTGGCTCTGTACAATCCGGCTTCTTTCAGGCAGTGGTGAAATCCTCCACTTTTCACCGCCTGTGCCTGCACGGTGTGTGCTAAATGCACGCTGTGTGCACAAACGCACAGTGCGCACCAAAAGCACGCTGCACGCATATGCTTATTGCACACCAAACGTGCTTTGCGTGGAAAAAGATTTGACAAGTTAAGTGGAACAGCAAGCGGGGGGGAACAGCTGTGCCGCGTGATTTCGATTCGCTAAATCTAAAGGATTTTTTAAAGGATTTCCTGCTTTCTAGTGAATATAAAACCATGCGACACAGCTGATTGTTAGACATATCGATTCAGAAAAACAAGTAGCTTTTTTAAACTATGGGTTCGCCCGAACCGGTAGCTTTTTTTTTTAACTACCGGTTCGCCCAAACTGGTAGTTTTTATCACTACCGGTTCATCCGAACCGGTGCGAACCGGTAGCATTTCACCCGTGCTTTCAGGTGGCAGTTTTCAGCACTGATGTTCGAAAGTGGCAGGACATTATTTATAACATTGTTCCATCACCACAGGAGGTGCCCCTTGCATTTTTTCCTACAGGCACTAAAAATGTTACTGGCTGCCTCAGAGCTCCATTTATGAGAAGCGGAGACAGCCAACCCAAACCCCACATCTGTTGGAGGGGAATGAACTGGCCTGGAGCCCAGACGAGCCATGGAAAGGAGGCCCTGAAGCCTTTTTGCTGCTGGCTCCACTCTGAGCAAGAATGGTATGTTTCTGCTAATACGTGGAGTTTGATACCTTTCGGAAGGACAGTTCTACTGCCAGGTCTCCTTTGAAGTTGTACTGGGCCACTGCTTCCCCATACTCCAAGACTTGGATGGAGGGCACTTTGATGGGCTTGGGAATTTCGGTTGGAGGCAGGACCTATGTTGAAAAAGGAAGGTAGAGAGTCTGAGTTTGGGACTTTGGCTGGATTTGTGTTGCCTGTGTTCTGACCTAGGCTTCCTGAGACAATAAAAAGCACACAATTAGTTCCCAAAACCCTCTTTTTATTTCAATGGCTGTGAATTCTGTTCATTCCCAGCCCGTGATGAGTCACAAATAGTTTGTAAAGAGTCTTGACAGAAGTCTGCCACAGTCTTTCGGGATAAGGCTGACAAGCACCCGCCTTTATCTCCCTTGACACGCTGCCAAAGACTTAATTGGCAATTAGCTTTGCAAGGCCACATGGAACACAGAGTCAAAACGGAGCTTCAGAATTTAAACCAACCAGCACGAACAAAGTTGCTTCCTGCAAAGGCTCACGTGCCCTTGCTCCTCTTTTATGTCTTATGGGAGGGGCCCATCATCTTACTCCCTAGTCACCCCTTTTGTCTTAACTGTCCTTGCCTTCTGGCAGCTCTGCACATGCGCGCACTGGGTACAGGCTCCCCCTGTTCCTCTGCCTCGCTGATGTCAGCCTCTGGAGGCTCTGGAGTCAGTACATAACTCCCAGATGGCCCTGGCTCCACCTCTGCCTCTGATGCAGGGCCCTCGTCTGACCCTTCCCCAGACTCCAGGACTGGCCCATGTTCCTCCCCAGCCTCCTCACTGTCTGACTCTGCTACCAGCTCCGCACCTGGACCTGGTTTGTCTGCCTCTCCTCCCTTACCCATTTGAGTAATTCCCAAGTCAAAACAATGTACAAGTAAGCAACACAGGCAAAGGTGCCAGGCCTGAAACAGATCCAGAAAGAAGCAAGAGAGTAAATAAAATACTAAGGGAGAGGACCAAGGTTGAGAAACACCTGAGCAACTGAAGAAGATGGAAACGTCTGTATCTCACAACACTCCCCACATCTACTACTGGTGCTCTGACTTTGTCTCCATGCTAATGGTAGACAGAGGAATAATTGAACCATGGTTAAATGCAATTGGGTCAAGGCCTACATTCAAATAGTAAGCCTTAATGAAAGGATCTTTCATTTGCTATGCATATATATGCCAGTGATGCAAAACAAATGAAATCGGCCTACAGTTTTTGGGTACCACTTGAGGTCGTCCAAAGTTTTCGCTGAATTATATTTCAGAAGGAAATACAATGATTTTCAAAACACGGGATAATCCGAACAATTATTTCGTGCCACTGACTAATTTTATCACGTCTAAACGACATCAGACTTATCATTTGTCCTGGCCCAGCTTATTCAGAGACTAACTGCGGCCCTTGGCTCTACAATCCTTGACACAACAGTGCTGCTTATTAAGAGACCACCACAATGCAAATTAACAGCTCCAAAGTTGCCAACAACTCTTCTATTCCAAAATAATTGCAGTAGTCATAATGCCTTAAAAGGCCTAGAGCAGGGGTGTCAAATTCGATTTCATGGACGGCCGCGTCAGGGTTCTGTCTGACCTCAGGGGGCCAAGGGTAGGCGTGGCCAGTTCAACGTTACTCTTATTGGGGGCACCTGTGATGGCCCGAGTGCTCTGCCAGAGAAAACGGGCTCCCGAGCTCCGTTTTTGGCTGCGACGGCCTCCTGCAACCCTCTGCCAGGAAAACGGGCTCCCGAGCTCCGTTTTTGGCTGCGACGGCCTCCTGCAACCCTCTGCCAGGAAAACGGGCTCTCGAGCTCCGTTTTTGGCTGCGACGGCCTCCTGCAACCCTCTGCAAGGGAAAACGGGCTCCCGAGCTCCGTTTTTGGCTGCGACGGCCTCCTGCAACCCTCTGCCAGGGAAAACAGAGCTCAGGAGGGCCGCGTGAGCTCTGTTTTCACTGGTAGAGGCATCACAGGCCAGTCCTTTGCTGTTTTCAGGGCGGCCCCGCGGGCTACAGCTAAGCACCCCACGGGCCAGATCTGGTCCCCGGGCCTTGAGTTTTTTACATTCCTCCTGGTCTGGAGGAATAATAGAATGGAAGCATAAAAGAAGAAAGTATGTCTGCCAATATCCAGCGTGGCACAATGAAACAAGTTTTTTTAACTACTAATTTTGCCCTTTAGCAAGTGGGGATCCTGAACTCTTAAAAAGTTAGCCCCTTCCCTCAAATTTCTGCTGCCTCCTCTCTCTTCCGTATACAAAATCTATTTCAAGTTTACTTGAGCAGCCAGGAAGTCCCAATGGCCCCAGAGGCTTACCTCCACGTAATTAGCAGGGAAGATGCCCACCCTGCCGTGGTGTTCCCCTTCCAGCCAATTTTTGTCGACTTCTTTGTGGATGTAGACAATGTCACCTTTCTGTAAGGTCAATTCTCTGAAAGACAAGCAGGTCGACATAAGGACCACTGTTAAAAACTTCTTTCAGAGCGAACCTCCTTCAAGGCTCTCTTCAAATCAACTCTCTGGGTTTGTACAAGCCACCTCCTGTTCAGGTTAATGGCTTAATGCCACAATTGAGACAAATTGAATCCTTTCGTTGGGTCCAAAGTATGTAGCTGTGGTTTTTCAAGCTATGTTGCTCCAGGAAATATTTGGTGGAGGACAGTGGGGTGTGTTCTCCACTCAAGCAGAAAAACAGTGAGAGTTGAAGGACTTGGGCAAAGCTTCACACAAGAAGATCACGTGACCCAGAATGGGGAGGGGATGAGGAATCTTGTTGCACTTGGAAAGCACACTGGCAATTTTTCTCCCCCTGTTTGGTTTAATTCGATTTCGATCCTGCCTTTCTCCTCTGAATAACTAACACTATTTTTAAAAATAATAATAATAATAATACTAAACTTTTCAATATTGCTTTTGTTTTTCAACTTGTGTTATCTGCTTTCCGGGCTTCTTAGAATAGAAAGGCAGGATTCACACCGAAAGTCACACTAAACTCTTTTTCACCATTAAGAGCCTGTTAAAAAGAGACGGCAGATTTATGCTAAATGTTGAGCATACCAGGCAGAAAGTCTGTGGAGATTCTCAGCCATCCGAGTCTCATGGATTGTCTCAAAGGTGCTTTTTAAAAAGGCAACGGAAGTATTTTTTTTTCCTTGCGGAAGAAAAAGTTTTGCTTCTCATCCAAGAAGCTTCATCAGTTCTGACTGATGTTCTGACTGACAGTTCTGATCAGTGAGATGATGGAGCCATCGTTAATCTCTGTCAAATCCAACGGATCAAGAACGTTGCAGCTGGTGAACCAAGTGTATTTGGGGTGCTTTGGAGCAGGTCACTACCTAAGTTTTCGATCCATGGCATAAGAAGAGTTAAGCATTCAACATGGCAAAACATTCCATATGTGGGTTAGAGCCATATGTTCCACGGTACAGCATATGTTTTGCATTCTAAAGTTGCTAACTTCACATATGGCATTTTTAATGAAATTGAGATGTCCTCCCAAAATTCCTGGCATTTGTAATCTGGAAGTATCCGGAGTATAAGACACACCTTCGTTTTTGGGGAGGAAAATAAGCAAAAAGCTGACTGGCAGGTGGATCGGCCTCCCGGAATGCCCCCAATCAGCTGTTCCCAGAGGTGAATTTTAGCAACAGGTTCCTTGGTTTTGAGCTCTGTGCCTTGCTTTTTTTTTTTTGCTTTTTTTTTCTGCCTCTGAAACTCCATTTCAGAAAAAAACTTTTTTCTGCCTCTGAAAGCCTCCAAAACAGCTTCAGAAAAAAAGCCTCTGAAGCTCTATTTGGGGACTTCTTTTCTGAAGCTTTGTTTGGAGGCTTTTTTTCTGAAGCTCTGTTTGGAGGCTTTTTTTCTGAAGCTCTGTTTGGAGGCTTTTTTTCTGAAGCTCTGTTTGGAGGCTTTTTTTCTGAAGCTCTGTTTGGGGGCTTCTTTTCTGAAGCTTCATTTCTGATGCTTTTTTCAGCCTCTGAAACCTCCGTTTCAGAAGCTGGGCGGGGCTACATTCGGACTATAAGATGCACCCTGATTTTCACCCTCTTTTTTTGGGGGGGGGGGAAAGTTGCATCTTATACTCCAAAAAATAGGGTATATCTAATTATATCAAATGCTATAATTTAGTAATCACCTTTAGAAACCTCTTGCGGCCGTGCCAAAGGCTTTCAAGAGCTCAGTGTGACCTTGGGCCTCAATTCTGTGCTACAATAATCACAATTCACCAGTGTGGCAACAGCGCCAAGACACTAAAATATTATATGACTGCCAAAGGCTGTCAGATATAGCTACTTACTTTGGCGATTCTGCTTGGAAATCAAATTTGAGGCGGGCAGCTTTCATCTGGCAGAGGGGGAGGAAGAGAAATAAGTTAAAAGCAGACACAGAGTCCAAAGCCCAATTAAAGGGCATTCAATTATAAAGAGAAACCAGGCACTTCGTCAGGATAGTAAAACATAAAAGAAAACCAGCCAAGAACACAACTACAGGTAGTCCTTAACTTATGACCACAACTAGGCCCAGCATTTCTGTCACTAAGTGAAACAGTTGTGAAGTGAGCTTGCTCCGTTTGATGACCCTCCTTGCCACAGTTGTTAAGTGAATCACTGGAGTTAGTAATAACCCGCCGTTAAGTGAACCTTGGGGCTTCCCCATTGACTTTGCTGGTCAGAAGGTCACAAAAGGGGATCACGTGACCCCAGGGCATTGCAACCGTCACAAATACGAGTCGGTTGCCGAGCATCCACAATTTTGATCCTGTGACCATGGGGATGCTACAGTGGTCGGTCGTAAGGGTGAAAAACAGCAGTGTTACTTTTTTTCGGTGTTGTTATAACTTCGAACAGTCACTAAATGAACCGTTTGTAAGTTGAGGACTACCTGCATCAAGCATGCTGGTATGGACTATAGCCGTGATGGCGAACCTATGGCACGTGTGCCACAGGTGGCATGCGTAGCCGTATCAGTGGGCACGCGAGCTCAGCTCTGGCATGCGTGCGCTGTTGGCCAGCTGATTTTCGGGCCTTTGGGGCCTACCAGAAGTAGGGAAACAGGTTGTTTCCTGCCTCCGGAGGACCTGGGGGAGGCCCGTTTTTCTCTCTCACCTGGCTCCAGAACCTCTCTAGGAGTCTGGGGGGGGCGAAAACAGCCTTCCCCCTCCCAGAGGTCCTCCAGAGGCTGAAAACGGCCCATTTGCCAACTTCCGGTCCCACTGGAAGTTAGCAAACAGGCAGTTTCTGGCATCTAGAAGACCTCCGGGGGGGAGGGGAGGCTCCCCCCGCCCCGACTCCTAGAAAGGCTCTGGAGCCAAGTGAGAGAGAAAAACAGGCCTACCGGGCCATCGCGTGCCAGGAGTGGGGGGAGTGGGGGGTTATGCGCGCATGTGCGGGGGCACGGCTCATAGAATTATGGGTGTGGGCACACGTACGTGGGACCCCCCCCACTGCCCCCCCCTCCTGGCAGACAGTGGCAAAAAGGTTAGCCATCACTGGCCTATAGAATACCAGAAGTGGAACAGGTACCTTACGCAATGGAAAACCCAATCTAAGCTGTTTTCTAATGTTTAATTCACGCCCTAACCTCACCTATTCTTGACATGCGGACAAACACTCAACGATGCAAGAGAGGTTTCGGGTTTGGCTAAATTCCTGCAGAAAGTTTTACAATTCCTCTGCAAGGAATTTCTTATCCTGTCAATCAGGGACGGAGAAAAACACTTGTCTTCTGGTAAACTGGCGACGTATGGAAAGCAAAAAAACTTGGACAGCAAATCTGTCACCAATGTATTTTTTCTCTCGGTGAGAGCAGAAAAATTAAAGCAGATTAACTAGTGGTACGAATGTGGCTGAGTTATTATTTGGCTCCTGATAAATAAAACATTCTAAAAGAGGCTGGAAAATCCATGGCCTTTCAAATGTTGAAAGATTGTCCATCTCGGATTCTAGAACAGGGGTGTCAAATTCAAGGCCGGCGGGGCGGATCCGATCCGTGAGGTACTTAGATCTGGCCAGTGGTGGGATTCAAATAATTTAACAATTGGTTCTCTGCCCCAATGACCAGCTGGGTAGGCATGGCTCGGTGGTCATGTGACTGTGTGGGTGTGGCCAACTCAACATCACTGACATCGATGGGCGCTTCGCCTTAGCTGTTACAATGTACTAAGGGTTAACCAGAGAGGCAGTTTCTGTAAGCAGGACAATAAAGATTAGGCTAGAAACACCACCAGAATGTTTCCTTCCTGCCTTCCTTACAGGATTAGTCCTGTAAAGTGGAAAAAAACATAATAAGATTTCTTCCAACAACCAGTTCTCCGAACTGCTTAGAAAGTTAACAACCGGTTCTCCCGAATAGGTGCGAACTGGCTGAATCCCACCACTGGATCTGGCCCGCGGAGCCACCCTGAAAACAGTAAAGGATCGTCCCATGGTGCTTCTGCCAGCGAAAACGGGCTCCCGAGCTCCATTTTCGGCTGCCAGGGCCTCCTGCAACCCTGTGACCATAAAAATGGAGCTCAGGAGCCCATTTTTGCTGGCAGAGTGCTCAGGCCACCATAGGTGCCGACAGGAGCGACATTGAGCTGGCCATCCCCTTACCCCTCCCCCCGAATGCGGCTCTCAATGAAATTGAGTTTGACGCCCCTGTTCTAGAAGTTGTCCCAATGTATCTAGAAAAGGGGTCTCCAAACTTGGCAACTTTAAGACTTGGGGACTTCACGCTGGCTGGGGAATTCTGGGAGCTGAAATCCCCAAGTCTTAAAAGTTTGTCAAGGTTGGAGACACCTGAGCTAGAAGAAGCCACGTTGAGAAAGACCAACAGCCCACGACAATCCAACCTGCCTCTTCTTGGGTGGAAATTGCAGCTCACCTTCTTCTCATCTCTCTTGGGAGGACTATCTAGAAGGATTTCTGAAGAATCAAGGAAGGGACTTTGCCCCGGGACTCTCAGAGGATCTGGATGAAGAAAATAAGGGAAAGAGTGAAATCTTTTTGAACTGAAAGGAAAAAGGTAGAGCTAACTTTCAACCAATCATATAAACCAAATGTCAATAATCCACTTTGCAAGAAACAGCGCATCCATATTATATTGAATAGCGATATTCAACTCCAACCATCTACAATACTTCCCTTGGAGCAAACTAATCCTTACCCCCATTTCTCTTATTTTACACATTCCTTTAATTTGAACACACATAGACGCAACACAACGCAGCTACCCAAGTGAGCAAAATTAAGATTGGTGGGTGGCTCAGTTCATTGGCCCAGAAAAGGAAACAGAACAAAACTGGAAGTAAAATAAAATGGAACAGAGCATATTGGCAGGACCTATAAAGATTAATTGGGAACAATTTCACTATTTGTCTTCTTTTGAGAGAGATGAGTGATTTGGGACTGGCTACAACTCCCTAGATAGCAATGGGAGAAAGGGAGTACATATATATATGATTGCTCTCCAAAAAAACCACTTGGCTCTCCAGCATCAAAAAAATTATTATCCAGCTGCCCAAAAATGCTTTCGTGTCACTAGACTCCATCCATATTGATTAAGGAGCAAAGGAAAACATTTTAGGAGACGCTTCCGTGTTTTCATCTTTCTTAACAAGAACGATCCAGAACACAACAAAATAGCTGACCACCCACTGTATTATGGCAAATTTCCAGAGTTGGATGCTTCAACCCGTGTATTTGCTGACTTAGCTGCAATTTGCATCATATTAGCATTAATATGCAAGTCAAACTGTAATGAGGAGGTGGTGGAGAAAAAGACGATCTTCAGCCCCAAAGGGAAAAAAAAAATTTGGTGCATAATTAAGGAAATAATGTTCCATGTCTCTATCTCTAAATACAGATTGCAACTCGTAGAAAACTATACATAGCGCATTATTTTAGAAGGGAGATGAAGAAAGAATATATACGATAAATGTTCTCAGAAGTTTTTTCTTTTTGAAAAAAAAAAACATACAGTAAGAAACCTAGCAAGAAAGATTCTAAAGTAGTTTTCATTGTCCGCTTACATAGATGGGATTTAACTGTCACCGAGTCTCTTTTTTGTCCAGAAGATGTGGAACATAAACACCAATCTGCACAATACACTTCCTATATATATATATATATTATTTGCATTTATATCCCGCCCTTCTCCGAAGACTCAGGACGGCTTACACTATGTTAGCAATAGTCTTCATCCTATTTGTATATTTATATACAAAGTCAACTTATTGCCCCCAACAATCTGGGTCCTCATTTTACCTACCTTATAAAGGATGGAAGGCTGAGTCAACCTTGGGCCTGGTGGGACTAGAACCTGCAGTAAGTGCAGGCAGCTGTGTTAACAACAGACTGTCTTACCAGTCTGAGCCACAGAGGCCCATATATGAGATCTGAGAAGATCTATTTTACCTCCAGCCTTTTCAAGGGCCTCTTTTTTTCCAAATTGGCACTTGATTACAGAAGACAGCAAAGCATGCTCACTTTCTAGAGAATATACTTTTTTTCCGAAAATAAGACCCAACCCCAAAATAAGCCCTAGCATGATTTTTCAGGAGGCTCGCAATATAAACCTTACTCCAAAAATAAGCCCCAGTTAAGATTGTCAGCCAGATGGATGCATTTAGTACCGTATTTCACTGAAAATAAGCCCTAACTAATTTTTTGGAGATACCTATAAAAATTTTGGGGGGAAATACATTTACTCACATACTTATCGGCTCTCCACTCATGTAAATTAGGGAGTGACCCTAACGGTTTGAGATCATGTATTTTTATAACAGGGATGTTATTATTCACAATTAATGCCAGTATTATTTTTAATTTATTGTATGTCTATTGCTGGTCGATGACCGTAATAAAATGTTTATATATAAAAAGCCTTAGCTGGAAAATAAGCCCTCCCCGAAAATAAAGCTGGAAATCAGGTAAGACGGCAAGAAGAGCCCCATCTTGCTCCACACCCCCCAAAATAATAAGACCTCCCCAAAAATAAGGCCAAGCGCTTATTTTGGAGTTCATAAAAATATAAGACTGGGTCTTATTTTCAGGGAAACATGATATTTATATATTTATTGGGTGTATACCAACCACACTCTAGCCACTTATTATCAGTTGAGAAGACCAGACCTTGTAGATGGCTGCACTTTCTACCCTGTTTTCCCAAAAATAAGACCCAACCAAAAAATAAATCCTAGCATGATTTTTCAGATAATAAGCCCCAGTTATGAGTGCCAACCAGATGGATGCATTTAGTACCATACTTCCCTCAAAATAAGACCTAACCAGAAAATAAGCCCTAATGTGTCTTTTGGAGCAAAAATTAATATAAGACCCTGTCTTATTTTTGGAGAAACACAGGAATATTCACCCCCTTGAATTGTTGAATTGAATTACATGCCCACATTCTTCCATATAAACCCTGAGTCATACCGTTCCTGGGTAGAGAGTTGCTCCAGGTACTCCTGGTGACGCCTGGGCTTCCCTTCTCCATTCTTGGGCTGGCTGGTATGTGGCCCGGGGCTAAAGGATGGACACCAGAAATGGGCAATGGGCTGCCAAGTAAGAAAAGTTGGGGACACAGTGAAAGCAAGCTCAATCCAGCCAATATAGGCAGTAAAATCAGATCTGCTTAATGACTAACTCACTGACACTTGACTTAAGCATGGTGTCAGGAAATTGTTATTTGCCTAACTAGTTGGCCAGGCAATATATAAACTAACTATGTATGTTGGTAGAAAGGCATGATATTGCTTTAAGGCTGTGCTGCATCATGCAAGCATCCTGATCAGTTGAGCTCTGTAGCCATTGTATAAAAGGACTACTAAATTATGGCTTGTGGGGAATCTACAGGGATGCTACAGCATTGTAACATGATGACATGCTGCAACTGTATATTTGAGCTTTATGATCGTTGCTTGATCATGGCTAGTTACTGATTCCTCAAGATACTGACTGTTGTGAATTGAACTGTGTTTTGCCGAACTGAAAGAAGACCTTGTTTGTTGTGCAAGTCTACGTTAGTAAGAAGACTTGGTATTTGTAACTTCCCTGACTGACCGGCTTTATATATCTTGGACTCGATCATATTTCTTCACATTTCATATCTACAATCTGCCTGGGACCAACCCCATTTGTAATCCATACAAGGAGCCATGATGGTGCAGTGGTTAGAATGCAGTATTGCAGGCTAACTCTGCCCAGAGTTAAAGTTCGATCCTGATGGGACTTTTTTTTTTGGTAATTTTTTGGTAATTTTTTTAACACACACACACACATCAACATACAATGCATTTTTTCTGAACAAATATTGGCCAGGTTTCAAATTCATACAATTTTTAGTTCTCTTCCAACACATTTTATATGCTTACATTAATATATTTTCTCTCATTTCTATTTTCCTTCTTTTGTTTATGTTGTATCTCTAATGTTACCCTTCGCCCTAAATTCTAATCATTTATCAACTTCTCTCTTTTTTCCGCCCCTCTCCTTACTCCCTTTAGATTAAACCCTTTATTTCCCAGTTAGTATTTGTAATCCTTTATATATACTACTTATCAAACATCAGAATCATTCATATAGAATAGAATAGAATAGAATTCTTTATTGGCCAAGTGTGATTGGACACACAAGGAATTTGTCTTTGGTGCATAGGCTCTCAGTGTACATAAAAGAAAAGATACGTTCATCAAGGTATATAAATATATTTGCAATTCAATAGCAATCCATATAGTATTAATCCTAGTCAAAAAAGAAAAGAAAAAAAAAGAAAACTCAATTTATCTTCATAATATCATTTCTAATGCTTTAAATAAATTCCAGTTACATTGAAAAACTTTTTGTAATTTCAAATTCCATTATTAATGTTTAAGCCATTTAATATATTGTCAACTATTTTTTATGCTTTCAAATTCCATTATTAATATTTAAACCATTTAATATGTTTTCGACTATTTTTTAATTTTCTTCTCTTTCTTTCTCCCCCTTTCCCCCCCCTTTTTCTCTTAAAATCCTTTATTCTTTTTGCTTGTCCTGTATTTCCATCCACTCTCCTCCTCCCACTTTCCCGCATTCTTATCTTCTCACTATTAATCCCAATGTGGTCCTTTAACTTTGTATTTTTTTTCCTCACCTCCTGATGGGACTTAAGGTTGACTCAGCCTTCCATCCTTCTGAGGTCGATAAAAATGAAGACCCAGATTGTTGGGGGCAAATATACTGACTTTGTAAACCATTTAGAGAGGGCTGCAAAGTGCAATTACTATTGCTAATTTTATCATGCTCCTTCAACAAAAGGAGAAAAAAGGATTTGCATCTTGGAGATGGGAATAAGGTAAAGGTAAAGGTTCTCCTTGCACATATGTGCTAGTCGTTCCCGACTCTAGGGGGCGATGCTCATCTCCGTTTCAAAGCCGAAGAGCCAGCGCTGTCCAAAGACGTCTCCGTGATCACGTGGCCGGCATGACTCAATGCCAGAGGCGCACGGAACGCTGTTCCCTTCTCACCAAAGGTGGTCCCTATTTTTTCTACTTGCATTTTTTACCTGCTTTCGAACTGCTAGATTGGCAGAAGCTGGGACAAGTCACGGGAGTTCGCCCCTTTACACGGAAGCACTAGGGATTCGAACCGCTGAACCACTGATCTTTCGATCGACAAGCTCAGGGTTTTAGCCCCTGAGCCACCGCGTCCCTCAGGAGATGGGAATACAGCCAATCAATAATCCACAAACAAGCAGCACCTCTCAGGGATCCTTTCCAATAATGAAAGACTCTACCTTCCTCACAATTTCCTCTATTTCTACGATTAGCTTTGATCCATCCAAAACTCCTTCCCTTGTTCTTGTGGAATCAAAGCTCAGAAGTTGAGCAGGTTTCTCTCCAACTCTTCTTTCCACAAATAACTAGCAGGCCTCTCTTGAAGTCCAAGCCAGAGGCCCCTGGAGATGTCTTAGCAAGTCAGGGTCAAGATGAACAGGAAGTGTGGAGGCTACAAGAAGAACCTGGCAAACAGCAAATATTTTGCTGATGTACAACTTCAGCCCTTTTAAATTGTTTTGATGCAGGATTGTCCAACCTTGCCAACTTTAAGACTTGTGGACTTCAACTCCCAGAATTTTCCAGCCAGCATGGATGGAAAAATTGAGGACCTGTCTACTGCACGAATCAAGAAGAGGGCCGTGAAAATATTTACAAATCCCTCACATCCTGGACATAAACTGTTTCAACTCCTACCCTCAAAACGAAGCTATAGAGCCCTGCACACCAGAACAACTAGACACAAGAACAGTTTTTCCCCGAAGGCCATCACTCCACTAAACAGGTAATTCCCTCAACACTGTCAAACTATTTACTAAATCTGCACTACTATTAATCTTCTCATAGTTCCCATCACCCCTTCTTCCACTTATGACTGTATGACTGTAACTTAGTTGCTTCTATCCTTACGATTTATATTGATATATTGACCATCATTTGTGTTGTAAGTGTTGTACCTTGACGAACGTATCTTTTCTTTTATGTACACTGAGAGCAGATGCACCAAGACAAATTCCTTGTGTGTCCAATCACACTTGGCCAATAAAAAATTCTATTCTATTCTATTCTATTCTATTCTATTCTATTCTATTCTATTCTATTCTATTCTATTCTATTCTATTCTAGAATTATCGTTAAGTGTTGTTCCTTATGATTCTTGATGAACATATCTTTTCTTTTATGTACACTGAGAGCCTATGCACCAAGACAAATTCCTTGTGTGTCCAATCATACTTCGCCAATAAAAAATTCTATTCTATTCTATTCTATTCTATTCTATTCTATTCTATTCTATTCTAGGACTATCGTTAAGTGTTGTTCCTTATGATTCTTGATGAACGTATCTTTTCTTTTATGTACACTGAGAGCATGTGCACCAAGACAAATTCCTTGTGTGTTCAATCACACTTGGCCAATAAAAAATTCTATTCTATTCTACTCTACACTTTCACTGAGTTTTATATCCCGTGATGAGGCATGCAGCAAAATTGTCAATTTTGGGAAGCCAAGTTGCCTGTTTTGTGCAAAAGACAAACAAGAATACAACCAGGCAGGAGGGCAAACAGCTGAGCTTCAGTGCTTAGTAATTTTATTTCTCAACCACTATAAAACAGTCTCTCACCTCGTGCATTTAAAAAGTACCACAATCTGATGGTTAAGTTTTGGCTCTGCAAGTTGTATGAATGTCACACTGTGGGTTGTATGTTATGGCGTACATCTTAGCATTGCTATGTAAACCTGGCCGCTAAATTAGTCAACAAGCCATTACTAAAACAAACAATGTGTAATCCAGCCTATACATCACACACACAGACAGACAGACATACAGTACACACACCCAGAGACTATACAGTTTCAACAAGGAACGTATCATCATTTCATCTTTCATAATCGTAAGATGTTATTAAGTTTTCGTGGAATGGATCCTGGAGAAGGGCGGGGAGGGCCCGGAATCTAAACTCCAGATTCTTACTCAACTATGAAGCGCTTAAAGTGATCTTGTAGAAGTGGTGGGTTGTTACCGGTTCGCCCCGGTTTGGGCAAACTGGTAGCGGTGGCAGGAGGCTTCAGCCACCCACACGCAGAAGCGTCACATGTGCCCACAAGTGTGTGTGCACCCACGAGTGCGCGCACGCCAACAAGCGAACCGGTAGCCACGGGATTTGCAACCCACTACTGTCTTGTAGGGTTCAAGTGGCTTAGTGAAGTAGGCCAATTGCCTACGTTTGCAAACACAAAAATCCCCCAATTAACTGTCCCAACTGGGCCATGCTATAGAGCAGTGTCGGCGAACCTATGGCATGGGTGCTGGAAGCGGCACGCAAAACCATCCCACGAAGAATGCGTGGCCTCGCTGGCTCCTCTTCCGCGTTCCTGTGATCATATGCGCGCCGGTCAGTTGGCCGTCGTGGACGCGGGAGCTGCGGAACCCAGAAGAGCAGCGTTCCAGCACACATGCGCAGGCCAGCACCCAACCTTCTGTGTTGACGTTGCGCGCATACGCGAAGGCCAGCTGTTCGTCGGGTGCGCTTCCATGCTGGTATCCGGGTGTTTGGGTGCCGGCTCACACATGCGCGATGGACCTCCACTCTTCCGGGTATCAGTGCTCCCGCCCGCGCGCAGGCCAGTGGGGCCGCGCATACATCACGGGATGGTTTCACGTGCCACTTCTGGCACCCAGGCCAGCACACAGGAACATCAAAGTTTCGCCATCACGGTTATAGAGGCAGTCCTCGACTTACGACCACAATTGAAGTGAACCCCTGCAGTTGTTAAGTTAATAATACGGTTGTTAAGTGAATCTGGCTTCCCCATTGCTTGTCAGAAGGTCGCAAAAGGGGATTACATGACTCTGGGCAGGGGTCTCCAACCTTGGCAACTTTAAGCCTGGAGGACTTCCACCCCCAGAATTCCCCAGCCAGCAAAGGGAATTCTGGGAGTTGACGTCCTCTAGGTTTAAAGTTGCCCAGGTTGGAGACTTCTGGTCTGGACCATCCTCCACTATTCTTCCGAATTCTTTCCATGTCAGAACCAGTCCCAGAAGACAAGATTCAGCCAGCTCTCCAAGAAGGCCATCAAAAGTTAGAATCTAACTCACGTTCCCCCCCCCCCGACACATTTTCTCTTCCCCTCTGTCCAAAGTCCCCGACAGCCAGACTGTTTTCTCTTCCCGATGACCCTAAACGTATCTTGCTTGCTTCTTTTTTCTCTCTGCGTGTGTGAGACAGGATGTGCAAAACAGGATGAGTCCTGATAAGGACGGCCTTGCTACTTCAGACCGAAAAGTCCCTGCCCTACTCAATGCTTCACTGTTTCTCAACGTTAGCGACTTTAAGAAGGGTGTGAACTTAAGAAGGGTGTGAAGCCCACGCTTCTTAAAGTCGCTAAAGTTGAGAAAGTTAGGGCCAGATCTTCACTGCTCTACTCAGCTAACGCAATGAGTCCTATGCCCTGCGGTTCGCTTCCTCCTCCTGCCAACCCAAACCTTCCCAGATATATTTCTTCAAGACATGGAAGCTCTCTTTTTGCCAGGGAATCTGGGCGGGATGCTTTCAGTTCAGCAGGCAGAAAGTTCAGCTCATCTCTTAACACACACACACAAACACACACACACACACACACACCACTCCTTGCAAGGGAAAGGGAGCAGCGCTCCTGAATGGAAGAAAAAAAACAACAACAACTTTCTAACTCTCAAAACTTTTCCTCTTTCAACCCTTCAGTTATAACAAACTTTCTCCAACGTCTGCAGGTCGGAAATGCAGTCCAAAGCATCTGGAGATCTGGAGTTTAGTGATGGGAAGCTACCCTCCTCCCTTCACCATGCTGCACCCCCGTTTGCCTTGCCTTGCCTGCCCTGTCTTCCTTTCCATCCCACCCACCCTCCCCTCTTGCAAATTTTTCTCCAGCCAGGCAGGCAGGCGGGGACGCAGCAGATCCACCCGAGACGCTTTCGGGATGACGCTACCCTTGCCAGCCAAGGTGTGGCCGGCTGGCAGCTAGAAGGAAGCAGCAAGTGGCAAGCCGGGCACTCTGCATGCCAGCATCTAAGAGTTGTGCCAGCCTCCCTCCCTCCCTACCCCCTCCCCTCCAACACCCTACCCAGTTCCACATACTCACCAGCGGGCAGGGAAGGCCAGGGAAGAGGGGCAGTCAGAGGAACCAACCGGGGGATTCTGCGAAGAGAAAGGGGAAAAAAGAGAGCTGACACAGAGAGCGGTGTGGGGAAGAGTCTGAATTCGTGTCGTGGGGCGGAAACCAGCCAGCAACAAAATATTTAGCCAGCAGAGAGGGAGGGAGGGAAGCAAGTTCCAGGCAGGGTGCTGGGAAAACCAGGGGAGGGTGGAAGCAGGCGGGCAGGCAGGACACAGCAGGGTCCTAAAGGCCAACTGGTCTAAAGGAGAATCCCAGACTGGCATTTGGAAAAGGCACCCGGTAAAATTCTTTTTAAACCAATCCCATCAAATGCCCAACGACAAACAACACCTCCTTTCAAAGGAATCTAATAGGAGAAATTTGTCAAATCAAAGCCAGGACAATTAACCAGCGGGACGACTTAAGTCCAGAAGTTGAGGGATGTTCCATCGACGGAGGTTTTTAAGAAGCGAGCGGACAAGCGTTTGTTTGAAATTAGTATTAAGGTGACCAACTTTTTTACAGTGAGGAGGAGGGCACAAATAAATTGAAGGGGAAAAAAAATATCGTAAATAAAAGAGACCTTTTATTCATTGCAACAATAATACAGAATACACTATACTGTATTTATAATGTAAAATGTATTTATTTATTTTATAATATTATTTATTTATAATTTATTTATTATATTTACATTATCAATATAAATGTATTTATATTTATAATGTAAAATGTATTTATAATCGAATCCCTAGTGCTGCTGTGTAACGGGGTGAGCTCCCGTTACTTGTCCCAGCTTCTGCCAACCTAGCAGTTTCGAAAGCACGTAAAAATGCAAGTAGAAAAATAGGGACCACCTTTGGTGGGAAAAGAACAGCGTTCCGTGTGCCTTTGGCGTTGAGTCATGCCGGCCACATGACCACGGAGACATCTTCGGAGAGCGCTGGCTCTTCGGCTTTGAAACAGGGATGATCACCGCCCCCTAGAGTCGGCAACGACTAGCATGTATGTGCGAGGGGAACCTTTACCTTTATCTTACACTATAATATGATAAATGGATAATGAATGAATAAAACGTGAATTATTGTGCTCACCCGTGTATGATTGAATATTCACTGAGAAAGAAGTGAGTCTAATGCGTGCATGTGTGCCGTGTCGTGTTGCAGTAAGAAGTAAACAAAGCCATTTGCCCGCGGCGCAGTCTCTCAAAACAATTCTCCTGTGCGGAGCGCATGGATCTCATAATCGTGTCTTGCTGCAGAACCGGTAGTAAAAAAAAAAAATTGAAACCCACCACTGAGTATTCAGCAGGTTCTGACCAGTTCTGGAGAACCAGTAGCGGAAATTTTGAGTAGTTTGGAGAACCAGTAAATACCGCCTCTGACTAGCTCCGCCCCATCTATTCTCTGCCTCCCGAGTAACCAGCTGATTGGGAGGAAATGGGGATTTTACAGTATCCTTCCCCGCGATGCCCACCAAGCCATGCCACGCCCACCAAGCCATGCCCACAGAACCGGTAATAAAAATTTTTAAAATCCACCACTGGGAAGGAGAATTGTATGTGTGTGTTCGCTGTCTTGAGTTATTGGTAAAAATAATAAAGGTGGGATCAGTGGTGGGTTTCAACATTTTTTACTACCGGTTCTGTGGGCGGGGCTTGGTGGGAGTGGCATGGCTTGGTGGGCGTGGCTTGGTGGGCGTGGCTTGGTGGGCGTGGCAGGGGAAGGATTTTTTTCCAGAATTTTTACTACCGGTTCTCCAGAACTGGTCAGAACTTGCTGACACCCGCCTCTGGTTTGAAGTTATCATTTATGACCGTTGCAACATCCCCGTGGTCACGCAATCAAAATTCAGACGCTTGGCAACGGGTTCATATTTATGACGGTTGCAGAATCCCGGGGGTGTGTGTGTGTGTGTGTGTGTGTGTGTCACACGATCCCCTTTGGTGACCTTCTCACAAGCCAAGTCAGCGAGGGAGCCAAGTTCACTTAAGAACTGTGTTACTAACTTAACCGCCGCAGTGATTCACTTAACAACTGTGGCAAAAAAGGTCGTAAAATGGGGCAAAACTCACTTAGGAAATGTCTCACTTAGCAACTTAACAACCCTTCTACTAATTTAACGATGGCAGGGATTCACGTAACAACCGTGGCAGGAAAAGTCGAAAAATGGGGCAAAACTCACTCAAACCACTGTTTAACTTAGCAATGGAAATTTTGGGCTCCGTTGTGGTCGCACGTCGAGGAGTATCTGTCTTGAGAATACCAATGGATAGCCAATAATGCATACAACGTACATACAGCATGCTGGCTGGGGAATTCTGGGAGTTGAAGTTCACTCATCTGGAAATGGATCTTTTTGGAAAAAATGCTACTATAGAAGCTACCAACGCTAACAAAAACAATATACAAGAAACCACAATAACCTGGTTTTTGATTCCGCCCTCCTTGAATGTGACAACCCCTATGTGCCTGATCTTTCTCTGCTGCAGCTGTGGAACATGGAATAAGCATCAACATCTGACTGCATTATACAAATACAGGTGGAGAGACACAAAGGAGACCAACAGAAGGCTATAAATAGCTACTGTTGTTAACCTTTTACTTAAGGGCTCTATTTATGTTTATGCATGTCCTAAAAAAACCTTCCGTTTGTTTTCCTTTAGCCTTTGACATGCAGAGTTAATCCGATCATTTCAGGAACAGGCATGACAGAATGAGACTTTTTGGGTAAACTCCAGTTAAAGGCACCAAAGTACAGCCAACAAAATAGATAGTGTGAATTTTAAAATATGGTTACAGGCAGTGGTGGGATTCAGCCAGTTCGCACCACTTCGGGAGAACCGGTTGTTAACTTTCTGAGCAGTTTGATGAACTGGCTGTTGGGAGAAATCATTAATGCAGAGAACCGGTTGTTAAATTATTTGAATCCCACCACTGGTTACAGGCAGTCCTTGGCTTATGACAGTTTGGCAGATCGAATCTTACCAGGCTCAAGGTTGACTCAGCCTTCCATCCTTCCAAGGTGGGTAAAATGAGGACCCAGATTGTTGGGGGCAACAGCCTGACTGTGACTGTATGACTATAACTTGTTGCTGGCAATCCTTATGACTTATATTGATATATTGACCATCAATTGTGTTGTAAATGTTGTACCTTGATGAATGTGTCTTTTCTTTTATGTACACTGAGAGCATATGCACCAAGACAAATTCCTTGTGTGTCCAATCACACTTGGCCAATAAAAATTCTATTCTATTCTATTCTATATAACTCTAAGTCCTATTGCTATTTCCCTCCCTCCCTCCCTTCCTTCCTTCCTCCCTCCCTCCCTTCCTTCCTTCCTTCCTTCCTTCCTTCCTTCCTCTCCCCAATGGTTAGAATGCATTATTGCAGTATATTTTTGCCAACTGCCAGCAGTTCAATCCTAACCAGCTCAAGATTGATTCCATCCTTCCGAGGTGAGTAAAATGAGGACCCAGGTTGTTGGGGGCAAGAGGCTGACTCTGTAAACCGCTTAGAGAGGGCTGGAAAGCATTGTAAAGTGGTATATAAGTCTAAGTGCTATTGCTATTTTCCTTCCTTCCTTCCTTCCTTCCTTCCTTCCTTCCTTCCTTCCTTCCTTCCTCCCTCCCTCCCCCCCTCCCCCCCTCCCTCCCTTCTTTCCAAGTGATTAGAATGTAGCATTGCAGGCAAACTCTGCCCACTGCCAGTGGTTCAATCTTGACTGACTCAAGGTTGACTCAGCCTTCCATCCTTCCAAGGTCAATAAAATGAGGACCCAGATTGTTGGGGGCAATAGGCTTCAGTGTGTTTTACAGCCCTCTGTAAACCGCTTAGAGTGGGCTGTAAAACACTCTGAAGCAGTTTATAAGTCTAAGTGCTAGTGCTAGGTGCTATTGCCTTCCTTCCTTCCTTCCTTCCTTCCTTCCTTCATCCCTTCCCTCCCTCTTTCCTTCCTTCCTTCCTTCCTTCCTTCCTTCCTTCCTTCCTTCCTTCCTTCCTTCCTTCCTTCCTTCCTCTCCCCAATGGTTAGGATGCATTATTGCAGTATATTTTTGCCAACTGCCAGCAGTTCGATCCTGACCGGCTCAAGATTGATTCCATCCTTCCGAGGTGGGTAAAATGAGGACCCAGATTGTTGGGGGCAAGAAGCTGACTCTGTAAACCGCTTAGAGAGGGCTGTAAAGCACTGTAAAGTGGTATATAAGTCGAAGTGCTATTGCTATTTTCCTTGCTTCCTTCCTTCTTTGGTTCCTTCCTTCCTTCCTTCCTTCCTTCCTTCCTTCCTTCCTTCCTTCCTTCCTTCCTTCCTTCCTTCCTTCCTTCCTTCCTTCCTCCCCTCCCTTCCTTCCTTCCTCCCTCCCTCCCTTCCCAGTGATTAGAATGCAACATTGCAGGCAAACTCTGCCCACTGCCAGTGGTTCAATCTTGACCGACTCAAGGTTGACTCAGACTTCCATCCTTCCGAGGTCACTAAAATGAGGATCCAGACTGTTGGGAGCCCATATGCTTGCTCACTCTCTAAACTGCTTAGAGAGGGCCGTAAAGCCCTGTGAAGCGGTATATAAGTCTAAGTACTATTGCTATTGCAAGAGCATTGCAAAAAAATAATAATAATAATAACTTATGATCGTTTTTCACTCTTACGACCATTGTAGCATTCCCAGGATTCTAAGGTTAAGTGAACCTTAAGCCAGGTGCGGGGGTCTCACAAGACAACTTGTAAGGCCTACAAAAACAACAACTTTTTTTTCAAGTTTTTCAAATTTCAATTTAATAAGATATATTGGGGGAAAATAGCATTCCACCCTTGCATTTAATATTGTTCCTTTCCTCTCCTTTTTTTTTTTAAAAAAAAATAGATTTTAACAATATTTGGAAGGGCTCTGAAGGCCACGCTGGGGGCTATTGGTTTGGAGTCCAAGCCACCTTAGGAATGCATGGTCTGTGCTATGCCACTTGGGGGAGGAAGCAAACAGAGGGGGTGGGGTGGGGAAGGGAAGCTTTACCTTACGGATAAGTTGCTGCTGCTCCAGGTTTCTAATATCCTTGTCCAACTCTTCGCTGAGCTGCCGCAGTTCCTTCTCCAGTAACTCCTGGCAGAGGAGAAAGAAACATGCAGCTTTAGGACTACAGCTGCCAGGTCGTGGTAAAAAAGCCGAGTAGCCCACAGCTGCCAGGCTGAGTCAAGAAGGAAGCCTGCCCAGGCTGAGTCGTGCCCACCGCGGTGCCAGAGGGCCAGGCCTCTGGTCCTGCCAGCACGGGTGGAGTCAAGCTGTACTCTCTGCTCCCCAAACCGCTCCTTGAATCTGGGAGTTGCGCAAGAGACCATCAACCTGATACCTTGCTTACAGAAGTCCCACTCGGTTTCAAAGGGCAGCCGGTTAAAAGCGCCCACATGAATGCAGCCTCCAGGCTCAAAGATTGGAAGAGGTGGGCGGGGGAGTCAGTTCCCCAAGGAATGTAAAACTGCAAGTTATAGGTGTGTGTTCGCAAGGAAATGCTCTCCCTTACAATATTGTAAAAGATTCCAGTATGTTTTGAAAAAACAGCAACAGTCTGCTTCAGATCAGGGGTCTCCAAGCTTGGCAACTTTAAGTCTGGCGGACTTCAACTCCCAGAATTCTGGGAGTTGAAGTCCGCCAGGCTTAAAGTTGCCAAGTGTTGTGTCTGTACCTCCCCGAGCCAGGCCCCCTGCCAGAAAGTGACTTGGAAAGTGAGGGGGAACGGCCATCAGGACTTACCTCAGGAGCACCGGCTTCCTTCTCTGGCTCAGCTCCAGGAGCCAGAGGCAGGCTAGGTGGAAGAGATAATGAGGCCTCCGTCCCCTGACTCTTCCCCCCCCAGGCCACGTCTCCAGACCCGGCTGATGGCAATCAGGCCTGGTTGGACCCTAGGTTTCGTAGGCAGCAGAGGTGGGAACAACAGAAGCAGGGGTGGGGCAGGCCTAGGAAGTGCTGAGTCATGGAACCACACCCCACAGGATATAAAAGCAGCAAGGGCTGCTATGCCTCTTCGTAGCAGGCAAATCAACTGCTTGACTAGAGCTGAAGTACTGTTTGTTGACTCATCGGCATCAATGGAGATAACAGAGCCACTTGGCAGATGCTCGTTAGTTTGCTGCCAGAGCTGATAGTGCCGGCTAATTAAGTCATCGCTCAGACGAAGGCGAGGGGGACAGAACACCAAGGTTGGAGACCTGCTGCTTCAGACAAATGTCTACAGTGCGTTCCCCACCCCTCCTGGGATATTTTCTATATGCAGTGCGTTTTTCCATGGAAAAACATTCAGTGAGGGTTCAACCTGAAGCCTTTAATGGTTGGTTGGTTGGTTGGTTGGTTATGGTTTGCTTTTACTATTAACCGCAATGCAAGGCTGTAGTCTCCACAAGGATATTTTAAAAAGGGGGAAGGGCAAAAACTGACCAAAGGTCACATGTGACTACATTTCGAGGAACAATACCTACCCCAGGAAATTAAGCTAACTGGGCTTTATGAAAATGAACACTTGAGAATTGTTGGACTTTGCCTAAGGGAGGGAGGGAGGAAGGGAAGGAAGGAAGGAAGGAAGGAAGGAAGGAAGGAAGGAAGGAAGGAAGGAAGGAAGGAAGGAAGGAAGGAAGGAAGGAAGGAAAACGGGAGGGGGGAAGGAAGGAAGGAAGGAAAAAGAGGTCGGAAGGAGGAAGGAAGAAGAAAGGAGGGAGGGAGGAAGGGGAAAAGGGAGGGGAGGAAGGAAGGAGGAAGAAATTGAGGAGGAAGGAAAAGGGAGGGAGGAAGGAAGGAAGAAGAAAGGGAGGAAGAAAAGAAAAGAGGCGGAAGGAGGAAGGAAGGAAGGAAAAATAAAGGGAGGGAGGAAGAAGAAAGGAGGAGGGAGAGAAGGAAGGTAGAAGAGAGGAGGGAGGAAGGAAGAAAGGGAGGGGAAAAGGGAGGGAGGGGGGGAGGGAGGAAGGAGGGAAGGAAGGAAGGAGGGAAGGAAGGAAGGAAGGAGAAATAAGAGGGAGGGAGGAAGAAGAGATAAGATGGAGTGAAGGGAGGGAGGGAGGGAAGGAAGGAAGGTAGAAGAGAGGGAGGGGGAAGGAAGAAGAAAGGGAGGGGAAAAGGGAGGAGGGAGGAGGGAGGAAGGAGGGAAGGAAGGAAGGAGGGAAGGAAGGAAGGAAGGAGAAATAAGAGGGAGGGAGGAAGAAGAGATAAGATGGAGTGAAGGGAGGGAGGGAGGAAGGGGGGAGGGAGGAAGGAAGGAAAGAAGGAAGGAAGAAAGGGAGGGAAGGAAGGAAGGAAGGAAGGAGGGAGGGAAGGAAGGAAGGATGGAAGGAAGAGAGGGAGGGAGGGAAAAGACGCCAGTTCCATTGTTCGGGACCGAGACAGCAAAAGAATCTTAGGGGAAAGTATCTTGAAATGTTGTTTGGTCCTCCCAAAACCTAGCTGAGGGCTTCTCTTCCTGGCATTAGAAATTAGAAGTGCTAAGCAAAAAATAATAATAATAATAATAATAATTAATGCCTCACATACATATGCCTTTTCTTTTGGTGGTTTCATTTTGAATTTAATCAGATTAGGCTGCAGCTGTTCATTATATGGATTACACAATCCTGCTTATGGGTTCATAGTGCAATACGGAGGGGGCTGAGAGCCAGTTGGTCCAGTGGTTACAGGAAGCGGGCCAGAAACCGGGAGACCTGACTTCTAGGCCTGCCTTACAAAGCATGCTGGGTGACCATGGGCCAAGTTCTGCTTCATCACTGGAGGTTTCCAAGAAATAATTGGACAGCCATTTGCCTGAAATGGTCTAGGGTTTCCTGCTTGAGCAGGGGGTTGGACTAGAAGATCTCCAGGGTCCCTTCCAACTCTGATATTTTGTTCTTTATTCTCTCTCAGCCCTCTCAGGGGGGAAAAGCGAACCACATCCAAAAATCTTGCCAAGAAAATTGTAGGGATTTGTCCAGGCACTTAAGGAATTAAGACTGATACAAAGGCAAAAAGGGAGGGAGGGAGGGAGGGAGGAAGGAGAGCTAAGAGGGAGGGAGGGAAGGAGGGGGGGAGGGAGGGAGGAAGGAAGGAAGAAGAGATAAGAGGGAGGAAGGGAGGAAGGAAGGAGAGATAAGAGGAAGGAAGGAAGGAAGAAGGAGAGAGGGAGGGAGGGAGAGACAAAGGGAGGGAGGAAGGAAATAGATATAAGAGGGAGGGAGGGAGGAAGGAAGGAAGGAAGGAGATGGATGGAAGGAAGGAAGGAAGGAAGGAAGGAAGGAAGGAAGGAAGGAAGGAAGGAGATAAGGGGAAGGAGGGAGGGAGGAGGAAGGAAGGAAGGAAGGAGAGAGGAGGGAGGGAGGAAGGAAGGAAGGAAGGAGAGATGGATGGAAGGAAGGAAGGAAGGAAGGAAGGAAGGAAGGAAGGAAGGAAGGAAGGAGAGATAAGGGGGAAGGAGGGAGGGAGGGAGGAAGGAAGGAAGGAAGGAGAGAGGGAGGGAGGGAGGAAAGAAGGAAGGAGAGATAAGAGGGAGGGAGGGAGGAAGGAAGGAGAGATAAGAAGAAGGAAGGAAGGAGGGAGGGAGGGAGGGAGGGAGGGAGGGAGGGAGGGAGGAAGAGCATAACCCTAATATAGGAGGCATCAAATATTTTCAAACTAACCCTGGAAAAAACGGGATAATTTGATGTGTCTATAAAAATGTTCATTGCTGTGGAATCTGTATTGGCTGGAACTTAAATCCTCTGGAACCATTTTAATTCATAACCATCCTTTTTAGTCTTTCATAGTCTTTTTTTCCCCCTTCTTTCCCTGCATTAGAAGAACATAAACTCCCCACTGGAAGTCATTTGTGGAGGCACCAAATACCATGTCTAGCATCTGTTATTCATTACATCGTAGGCAGGAGTTAGAAAAACCGGAGCAGGCCTGGGTAAATAAGGCACCGCTTTGTATTTACACTGAAATTAAGATTACAGTGAAGTCGATCGTTTCAGGAACAGAAATTATAATGCTTCACTGCCGCAGGGTGCTATCATGCATAGTTCAAGGATAGTGCAACAGCATGATAATGAATACGGAATTCCACTTTTTCAACATCTCCCTATTTAAAAAAAATAAAATAAAAATGCTACCCTAGGAGATCTGAACGCGAAACGTTCATAATTAAGAAGGGAAACTGGCTTTTCCTGAACTGTATAGGCGCAGACAATTAAAAATAAAAAGACAGCGGATACTCGATCTTAACTCTAGCACGAAAAAAAGGGGCACCTTGAGTATTTTAGAGTCCTAGACGGCCGCTGTATCTCGTTCGCGCTAAACCCTGACCCGGTACATTCTTGTCTGAAGTTCTTGGCAGCCTATTTGCAGTGTGTAGCACAATCTTCAAGGCAGAGGAGGAGGGGGAGAGGAAATAACAAAGGATCTTGCTCCATGGAAGCCAGTAAACACAGCTGCATTCCAGGCGTCTTGGGTTTGAGAACCATCCCCTTTCGCTGGCTACGTTAGCTTCCCAAACCCTCCGATATTTTTTTTTCCCCCCCAAGGAAGTCGATCGCATATGCTTGGGCTGCGTTGCCAGAGGCTGAAGGTGCATTTCCCTTGCTTTTCAGAAAGGACTCACCTCAATTGGCAGAGAGGGCGGCGATGGGGATCGTGCTGAAGATGGGGTGGAGGGTTTCTTGGCCTGTAACGGGCAAATTAAAACTTCGGTGAAAAGAATGGCGAGTTAGAGACGATTCAAAATCGGGACAATCAGAAGAGAGCCGGAAGGGATCTTGGAGATCTTCTAGTCCGGCCCTTTGCTCAAGCAGGAGACCTTATACCATTTAAGACAAGTTACTGTCTGGTCTCTTCTTAAAAAAACCTCCAGTGATGGAACACCCATGATTTCTGGTGGCAAGCTGTTCCACTGGTTAATTGTTCTCACTGTTAGGAAGGTTCTCCTTAATTCCAGGTTGCTTCTCTCCTTGATTGGTTTCCATCCTTTGTTTCTTGTCCTGCCTTCAGGCACTTTGGAGAATAGGCTGACACCCTCCCTCTTCTTTGTGGCAGCCCCTCAACTATTGGAACATTGCTATCATGTCACCCCTAGTCTTTTTTTCCTCTAGACCAGCACTTCTCAACCTGTGGGCCGCGACCCCGTTGGGGGTCAAATGACGATTTGCCAGGGGTCGTCTAAGACCATCGGAAATATGGGAAGTATACTTGCGAGTCGAAGAATCGCGCTCCAATGGTTGACTCCACAAGCCAGCTGCAGGCTCTTCAAATCGCTAGCCGAATTCGGCTTCAGGCGCGATGAATTAAAAAAGAGAGAAATATTTGCTCTGATGTCTCCCTCTCAAGCCAGCTGCAATCACTCCCAATCGCTAGCCTAATCTGGCTTCAGGCGTGATAAACTTAATAGGGGAGGAGTCTCCGCTTTAATGCCTCCGTCCTCAAGGCAATCGCAAGCAGTTCAGATGGCTAGCCAATACGGCTTCAGTTTGCCGCTTTTTTCCCCCTTCTGCGGTTGGGGTCGCCACATCGTGGGGAATTGTATTAAAGGGGTCGCAGCACTATAAAGGTTGAGAACCACTGCTCTAGACCAAGGGTCTGCAAACTTGGCTCTTTTAAGACTTGTGGACTTCAACTCCTAGCAAAGCTAGCTGAGGAACTCTGGGAGTTGAAGTCCACAAGTCTTAAAGTTGCCAAGGTTGGAGACCCCTGCTCTAGACTAGCCAAACCCAAATCCTGCAGCTGTTCTTCATATGTTTTTGTCTCCAGGCCTTTAATCATCATCTTAGTTGCTCTTCTTTGCACTTTTTCCAAAGTCTCAACATCTTTTTTTGTAATACGGTGACAATTAAGGGCAATGGTCCTTGGGCTTGAATTAGGAGGATGCAAAACAGGATGGGACTTCCCACTCCACAGGCCAATTTTCCATAGGGTGTTACAACTATTGTTCAACATCTGTTTTCCTTTATATTCAGTTTGAGCTCAGCAACTTGTGAGCGCATGTGGCACCCTTTAATGCTTCTTGAGGTCAATGAGATTTACTTGCTGGAAGCATGCACAAGGTCCCTGTTTCAATATTCCACTGTACTTAACATTGATTGGTGATACACAAGACCTAGTTCAGATATTAGCTGGGCACTACAGATTGTCACCCTGCCAACAAAAGTGCGTCTAATCAAGGCTCTGGTTTTCCCTGTTGCAATGGATGGCTGTGAAAGTTGGACCATAAGGAAGACTGAGCGCCAAAGAATGGAGGCCTTTGAACTCTGGTGCTGGAGAAGACTCCTGAGAGTCCCTTGGACTGCAAGGTGATCAAACCGGTCAGTCCTAGAGGAGATCAACCCTGACTGCTCTTTAGAAGGCCAGATCCTGAAGAGGAAACTCAAATCCTTTGGCCACCTAATGAGAAGGAAGGACTCACTGGAGAAGAGCCTAAGAGGAGGGCAAAAGAAGAATGGGATGACAGAGAACAAGGTGGCTGGATGGAGTCACTGAAGCAGTCGGTTGGAGCTTCAATGGACACCAGAGGATGGTAGAGGACAGGAAGGCCTGGAGGAACGTTGTCCATGGGATCATGATGGGTTGGACATGACTTCGCAACTAACAACAACAACTGATTGTTCTATCAATGAACACTCTGCCGCGAACTAAGCTAGCGGTCTGCATACCAAAGTAGGATTATCAAGGATGGATGACTTCCCCGGTTCATAATCAAAAATACTCCTGGGCCCTTTGCTGGCGGCATCTGCAGTTTCCCAATTTCTCCTGCAAAAGAAAGATGGGAGAAGCTGACGTGCTCTGCTTGATGTGCCTTGTTTCCCGTTTGGCCCCAAGGACTTCCTGCCTTGCATTTGCAAAGATCCACTTCCGCAGGGACTGTTCCCAGCATGAAAGTTTTCATATCAAATGATCTAAATGATCATTTAGTGCCAAACCCCACTGTAACTACATCGCAAAAAAGGCTTTAAAAATTGTAAACCTAATCTTGCGTAGCTTCTTCTCCAAAACACTACACTACTAACCAGAGCATATAAAACATTTGCTAGACCAATTCTTGAATACAGCTCGACTGTTTGGAACCCATACCACATTTTTGACATTAATACAATTGAACGTGTCCAGAAATATTTTACAAGAAGAGTACTCCACTCGTCCGAATACAACAAAATACCTTATGCCACCAGATTTGAAATCCTGGGTTTAGAAAACTTAGAACTCAGCCCCCTTCGACATGACCTGAGCTTAACTCATAGAATCATATATTACAATGTCCTTCCTGTCAAAGACTACTTCAGCTTCAATTGCAACAATACATGAGCACACAATAGATTTAAGCTTAATGTTAACCGCTCCAATCTTGATTGCAAAAAATATGACTTCAGTAACAGAGTTGTTAATGCTTGGAATACACTACCTGACTCTGTGGTCTCTTCCCAAAATCCCAAAAGCTTCAACCAAAAACTATCTACCATTGACCTCACCCCATTCCTAAAAGGTCTGTAAGGGGTGTACATAAGAACACAAACGTGCCTACCGTTCCTGTCCTATTGTTTTCATTTGTTATATCCAATTATATAGTTATTACATACTCATACTCATATATATGCTTATATATTGTATAATTATTTCATGCTTATGCTTATATATACTGTGTGACATAAATAAATAAATGAAATGAAAATGAAAGGGTTGCTAATACAAGGGTCTCCAACCTTGGAAACTTTAAGCCTGGCGGACTTCAACTCCCAGAATTCCCCAGTCAGCAAAGTCCTTCAGGTTTAAAGTTGCCAAGGTTGGAGATCCCTGGTCTAGGCGGCCATTTTTGTCCCTTTGCTGCTACGTTCCCTCCCTGCGTATCCTCTGGGAATATCAATACGCCCACATTTCTTGGTAAATGGTAGATTGTGGTTGATGTTGTGTGTTGTGAAATGGCCAAGCTGCAACCCGCCACACCGGGATAGCAAGGGCGCATTTATATATGTATATATTTATAGATAAATCCACTTCATGTTAAAATCTCAACAGCTCCCTCTAGTGTCACAGTTGGGCACTGGCATAGGCCTGGATTCAAAGGGATGAATTATTCCAATCACGGAGTGATTTTAGACTTGGAGGGTCTAATTCATTTTTCAGGCCATTCTCCAGAGCCAGATGCAAAACACTAATTCAGACAAGATGACACAGAATTTGGGGAACACTTAGGAGGCACTTAGTTTACTTTCCTCAAATCCTGTTGAATGTGGATTCCCAAATGCTCCATGATTCCCTAAAACACTTAAATTCTCAAATTCACTTATATTAAAGTCCCACTGACTGAAATGGACTTCACTTCTGAATAAATGCACAGGGTTGAGTTGCAAATAAGTTTATAATCATAAGGTAAAAAGGTAAAGGTTCCCCTCGCACATATGTGCTAGTCGTTCCCGACTCTAGGGGGCGGTGCTCATCTCCGTTTCAAACCCAAAGAGCCGGCGCTGTCCGAAGACATCTCCGTGGTCATGTGGCCAGCATGACTCAACGCCAAAGGCACACAGAACGCTGTTACCTTCCCACCAAAGGTGGTCCCTATTTTTCTACTTGCATTTTTTACCTGCTTTCGAACTGCTAGGTTGGCAGAAGCTGGGACAAGTCACGGGAGCTCAGCCTGTTACGCGGCACTAGGGATTCGAACCGTTGAACTGCCGACTTTTCGATCAACAGTCTCAGCGTCTTTACCACTAAGCCACCACATCCCTATGAGATATACCAAAGAAAGTGCATAATCTCGTATCTCAAACTGCCCAAGGAGCTGCTGATCCAGTTCTACAGAAGAATTATTGAGTCTGTCATCTGCACCTCCATAACTGTCTGGTTCGGTTCTGCAACCCAACAAGACAGACACAGACTTCAGAGGATAATTAGAACTGCAGAAAAAATAATGGCTACCAACCTGCCTTCCATTGAGGACCTGTATACTGCACGAATCAAGAAGAGGGCCGTGAAAATATTTACAGATCCCTCACATCCAGGACATAAACCGTTTCAACTCTTACCCTCAAAACGACGCTATAGAGCACTGCACACCAGAACAACTAGACACAAGAACAGTTTTTTTCCGAACGCCATTACTCTGCTAAACAAATAATTCCCTCAGCACTGTTAAATTATTTACTAAATCTGCACTACTATTAATCTTCTCATCGAACCCACCACCCATCTCCTTCCACTTATGACTGCATGACTGTAACTTTGTTGCTTGTATCCTTACGATTTATATTGATATTGATTGGTTCCTGATTGCTTATTTCTACCCTATGACTATCATTAAGCATTGCACCTTAGAATTCTTGATGAACGTATCTTTTCTTTTATGCACAGTGAGAGCCTATGCACCAAGACAAATTCCTTGTGTATCCAATCACACTTGGCCAATAAAAAATTCCATTCTATTCTAGTCTAGTCTAGTCTAGTCTAGTCTATTCTAGTCTAGTCTAGTCTTTATTTTCAACCCCATATTTATTTCTGATGTTCATATGGCTTTGCCACCCTTCTGTATGTTGGTGGGTTGCCGTCCTTCATAGGGGAGACTCACATCTTCCATGTTTCTACTCACCAATCCAAGCCATTCTTTTGACGGGAGGGTCTGCTTGAGGTCATCAGCGGAGGTTGGTTCTTCTTCATGAGCATTGGAGGGTCATGATCTAGAGGAGACAAAATTATCACTGCAAGCGACGGACAATCCTTTCCAAATGGAACCATGGATGATCTCTTTGATCTCTTCCCAGAATTACCACACACATACACCCACTGTTTAGACCAGGGGTCTCCAACCTTAGCAACTTTAAGACTTGTGGACTCCAACTCCCAGAATTCCAAGTGCTGAAACGATTGCATGGGAGCAACCGCTCTTCCGGTTTCCAGTGCTCCCCTCCACGCACGCACACACTCCCGTTATGTCACTCATGAAACCAGGAACTAGAAGGGCAGCTCCCTGGCAAGCATGCGCACACTGGAAAGCTGAGCTTCCGATTTCTGACACACATGCATGAACGCCGCCCAGCTGGTCTTCATGCACGCGTGTGTACCAGAAACTGGAAGCTCAGCTTCCCGACGCGCACATGCACGCTGGGGAAGTGATCTTCCAGTTTCCGGTGCTCCCCTGCGCGCGCACACACGCTCCCGTTTCATCACTCGCTGCCGAAAAGGTTCGCCAACACTATTATACGGTCAAGAACAAAGCCTGGCTGTACTACCGGTGTTGCATTTGCAGATGGACCATTTTGAACCCGAAACAGCCGTTTCTACAAAATAGATCTAAGGCAAGAAGCTCTGAATATTTTATTGGTGTAGTACAAGGGTAGTCAACCTTTTTTATACCTATCTCCCACTTTTGTATCTCTGTTAGTAGTAAAATGTTCTAACCACCCACCGGTTCCCACAGTAAAGCGCCGTGTATTTTCATCTGCGCATGCCTCTCGCGCATCATGATTGGGTTTGGGGCGGGTGTGTGTGCTGACTACCAGCTCTGCTTGTCTGTTACAGCTGGGTGGTGTGGCGGGAGATGCGCGAGCTATTCTGGGACGAGCCTCTTTTGTTTGCGGTCGCACTATAGCGCCATTTAGTTTCACTTAGGTAACGTGAACTAAACTTATGCGCGGGCGATACAAACAGTATATTTTCAGAAATTTAAATTGTCACAGGGGATTTTATGAAAACCTAATGAAAATGTTTTTAAATAATGCTATAATATTTTTTTTTAAAGTCAATTAAATTAGAAAAAAGGAAAGTGCTTCAGTATCGGACAAAACCCCTTCCGCCCACCATGAAAGCTGGAACGCCCACTAGTGGGCCCTAGGGACCAGGTTGACTACCACTGGTGTAGTAGAATGACCCCAAGATGCGTTCCTGCATCTTGGTACAAGTTCTTGTTCCACAAATGAAGCATCTTGAACCTCTTGTATTATGCTTTTCTCTAACACTAGAAACCCACAATTTGCCGTTACAAATGACACCATTCCTGGGAAATCCTTTGTTCAGTACACAACGACCAAACCTTTCCCAATTGAGAGCTAGGGAGCGTGTTCAAACGCAGAAAAAACAGTAGGTACCTCTTGGTTTGGAGGGATCCCAATCCAGATCTGATTCTGAAAGAGAAGAGAGATGTCCATGGGAGGTGGGCCAGGGTTGAAATCCAGCAGGTTCCGGAGAACCGGTAGCGGAAATTTTGAGTAGTTCAGAGAATCGGCAAATACCACCTCTGGCTGGTCCCAGAGTGGGGAGCAAATGGGGATTTTGCAGTATCCTTCCTCTGGAGTGGAGAGGGAATGGGGATTTTGCAATATCCTTCCTCTGGAGTTTTTTTTTTTTATTTATTTGCATTTATATCCCGCCCTTCTCCGAAGACTCAGGGCGGCTTACACTATGTCAAGCAATAGTCTTCATCCATTTGTATATTATATACAAAGTCAACTTTTATTGCCCCCAACAATCTGGGTCCTCATTTTACCTACCTTATAAAGGATGGAAGGCTGAGTCAACCTTGGGCCTGGTGGGACTTGAACCTGCAGTAATTGCAAGCAGCTGCTGTTAATAACAGACTGTCTTACCAGTCTGAGCCACCAGAGGCCCTTGGAGTGGGGAGGGAATGGTGATTTTGCAGTATCCTTCCTCTGGAGTGGAGAGGGAATGGGGATTTTGCAGTATCCTTCCCCTGCCCCACCCACCAAGCCACGCCCACCAAGCCAGATTCGCTTAAGAACCGGATTACTAACTTATCAGCTGTGGTGATTCACTGAACAACGGTGGCAAGAAAGATTGTAACATGAGGCAAAACTCAGTTAACAAAGGTCTCGCTAAACCCCAGAAATTTTGGGCTCTATCGCGGTCGTAAGTAAAGAACCACTTGTACGTCAAGAACGACTGGGCTCTATTGCAGTCGTAAGTCAAGAACTACAGCACACAGCAGGAGATGTTTCCTGCCACACACAATGCATCCGGTTCATCATTGATGAGCAAATGAAGAGGAAAAGCAGTAAGAGACTGCTACCTCAAGAGTGTGTTGCAGATCGTAAGAACAGCAGTGTGGCAGGAAATGAACCACGTTTCCAATCCACAAATAGGGAGGTGAAAAGAATGGACATTTCAGTTTGGGTCTAAGCTTCCTTTGGCAGTACAAAATAAGATTATTTTGTGGGAAATCATAAGATTATGATGTGGGGAAACTCCCAGAAAAACAACAATGGTACAGAAGAGAAATTGTTATCCACTAGAGCAGGGGTCTCCAACCTTGGCAACTTTAAGCCTGGAGGACTTCAATTCCCAGAATACCCCAGCCAGCTTTGCTGGCTGGGGAATTCTGGGAGTTGAAGTCCTCTAGGCTTAAAGTTGCCAAGGTTGGAGACCCCTGCACTAGAGGATCCACAATAATTGTAGTGTTCCTTGCTGGTTTTTTTTTTTAATCTCAATGCCCAGTCAATGCCCAGGTTTATGGTTTCTAAAGCCACTTTTTCACTATTGAGTTAAAGTGTAATCCATATCTTCAGAAACAAAGACGTAATCAAATTAGCTGCCCGCATTGCAGATTCCGGCGACTTTTCTGCGTCTGTTGCGATTCTCTGTCAACTCTTATCGGCTTTATTGGCCTGAAATAGATGAAAGAGTTGCAGAGAAGAACAACGAAGACGATAAGCAATCTGGAAGTTAAACCATAGGATGAATGATTGAGGGAATTAGGTATGTCTGGCATATCAAAGAGGGACGCGGTGGCTCAGCGGCTAAGACGCTGAGCTTGTCGATCGAAAGGTCGGCAGTTCAGCGGTTCGAATCCCTAGTGCCGCGTAACGGGGTGAGCTCCCGTGACTTGTCCCAGCTTCTGCCAACCTAGCAGTTCGGAAGCACGTAAAAAAAGTGCAAGTAGAAAAATAGGGACCACTTTTGGTGGGAAGATAACAGCGTTCCGTGCGCCTTTGGCATTTAATCATGCTGGCCTCATGACCACAGAGAAGCGGTATATAAGTCTAAGGGCTATTGTCATTGTCCTTCCTTCCTTCCTTCCTTCCTTCCCTCTGCCCACTGCCAGCAGTTCGATCCTGACTGGCTCAAGGCTGACTCAGCCTTCCTTCCTTCCGAGGTCAGTAAAATGAGGTTCCAGATTGTTGGGGGCAAGAGGCTGACTCTGTAAACTGCTTAGAGAAGGCTGTGAAGCACTGTGAAGCGGTATATAAGTCTAAGTGCTATTGCTATTGCTCAATTGCTAAACAGATTGCTCTGAAAAAAAACTTACCTGGAAGTTTACTGTGGATTTGCTGGAACATGCTGCGATACCAGTCCCTAGGACTGTCTACACTCTGCAATACAAAACAAACATGAAAAAAATCAGTAACAGGAAAGGAAAGATAGAACAAAGGTACACATACCATAAAGGACTAGGCAATATCTTCGCATGGAGTTCAATAATCCTGTAACATGACTGAGAACTAAGCTTCTCTCAGGAGTGCAAGAAGTGCAAGTGGTTAGAATGCGGTATTGCAGCTAACTCTGCCCACCACGAGCAGTTCGATCCTGACCAGTTGAAAACTGACTCAGCCTTCCGTCCTTCTGAGGTCGGTAAAATGAGGAGCCAGATTGTTGGGGGCAAGAGGCTGACTCTGTAAACTTCTTAAAGACGGCTGTAGAGCACCGTGAAACGGTATATAAGTCTTAAGTGCTATTGCTCATATGCAATGCACAGGCTACCAGGAATCTTGCTTTTTCGTCTCTATGCACAGAGCAAACAGGCAAGTAAATGATGAATTCGGAGGCGGTGTAGAGACTATAACTGACCTATGAGGTAAATGTTCTACAAATGTACAGTGTCTTGCAAACTGGAGCCCGTTGAGCTCCCTCCTTTGCTACAAAGTTAGTAAGGGAATAAGAGCTTTGATGCAAATACCAAATCTGTGATCAAGGTTGAGAGACTTAGAAACAGAGAAACTCCCCTGGGGAGTAATGGCTAATGGGCAAAGGAGCATTCCCTCTTAAGATTGGCTTTCAATTTGTAAACTGCAGTTTATATTAACTTGGAACTAGATCTTCACTCTATTAACCCAGTGTTAGATTTTAATGCCAACTCTTGCAAAGGAAAGCATTTTTATGTCGATGAGACCACAGAAACCTCTCGATGTCAGATCAACAGTTTGGATAATTTTAAATCCTGCGTGTCAAACCTACAGCTTTCCAGACATCATTAAACTACAAATCCCAGCAGCTTCATGCATGAGCCAGTGGAAAGAGATGCTTAGAATGGTAATTCATGGACATCTGGAAAGTCACACACACACACACACACACATATAAGGGGCGTGCATAAGAGCACAAGCGTGCCTACCATTCCTGTCCTATTGTTTCCTTTCGTTATATCCAATTAATATAGTTATTACATACTCATACTCATATATATGCTTATATATTGTACAATTATTTCATGCTTATGCTTATATTTACTGTGTGACAAATAAATTAGATAGATAGATAGATAGATAGATAGATAGATAGATAGATAGATAGATAGATAGATAGACAGACAGACAGATAGATAGATAGGTCTTTGGTTATTCGGGTTTTCTCCCATGTAAATGTCTTGGCGACGTTTCGACGAAGTCTCATTCATCATCTTCAGGCTTCAGCTTCGTGCTTCTGGGAGCAATGTGTGATTACAGCTGTTTCTATATATATACCTGTCTTTGGTTATTCGGGACCCAAACGCACACTGATCATGAAGCACGACCAAGGACCAGAAGCCAGACCGCAGCTGCAACATTAGCCATTTCAAATCCCTCCAATCCATACATACAGCAGACAGACACCCACTATGAAGATGTAGCATGACCACAAACATGAAGCCAAACAACAGCAATGCAGCTCACCAGCTCAAATCCCCCTGCAACTCAGACTAATCTGAGCACAACCAAGCCCCCACCCAAACAGGACACCCCCCCATCTAATCAGAGCACAAAAAAAAACCCCATCTAATCAGAGCACAGCCAAGCTCCCACCCAATCAGTTCAAACCCCCACTAGCAGTTAAAAAGGAAGAAACAGCTGCAATCACACATTGCTCCCAGAAGCACGAAGCTGAAGCCTGAAGATGACGAATGAGACTTCGTCGAAACGTTGCCAAGACGCTTCCAATTTTACGCGGGAGAAAACCCGAATAACCAAAGACCTACATATATATATACATATATTTTTTTTTATTAAAAAAATAAATTAAAAAAAAAAAAGGAAGAAACAGCTGCGATCACACACTGCTCCCAGAAGCACGAAGCTGAAGCCTGAAGATGACGAATGAGACTTCGTCGAAACGTCGCCAAGACACTTCCAATTTTACACGGGAGAAAACCCAAACAACCAAAGACCTACATACAAACACCCGTGAAAACCTCAAAAAAAATATATATATATATATATATATACATATTTATATATATATATATTTATATATATATATATATATATATATATATATATATATATATATATATATATATTCATTTCTGCACAGATGGCTCTCATTCATCTGCCAAATCATTCCCAGGTTTTCATGGCTTAGGAATCAATCCAAGAGGTCCCCAGCCTGTGACAGCTTGACAGTGGGTTGTACTTTTAAAAATGAAGAGGGGTGGGACTTCCGGTTTGGCACCGTAGGTGATGGCGGTGATCTTTACGATCACCAACCTCTGGATTATGTGGAATCGCTAGGACAGCTTAAATCTGCTGCCCAGCGGTTCGGAAAACCCCCTCTTCGGGAGAAGGAGAAGGGGTGAGCTGAGGGCAGAGGTTGAATTTCCCTAAAGCCCCTGAGAAAAAAGGGGTTTGAAGGGTTAAGTTCCCTCCAGTAACCCGAAGTGCTCCAGATCCGAGGATTCTTCTGCTTTGGCGGAACCAATCACCACGACCAAATGCCGAGATTTATTTTGGACAATAAAGGATTATACCGGACAGAACGAAAGTGGGAGAACTTTATGCAAGTAGCCAAGCCGATTCCCCGATACTTTGTAACAAGCTTGAAAACAGCAAGAAAATGGAGGCGAATTGTTAACAAGTTAACGAGTGGAAAGCGAAAGTGATACTTTCAGCGTGTGCCTCTGCAGTTGGTAATTTGCATGTTACTTGCTGCTTTAACTCTTTGCTGCCTGCTGATAGAATCTAGGAGATTTTTAAATACTGCTTTAAAAGACTGTGTTTCTCAGAGTTAAGAAGATTTAAAGTGAATATTAAGTTGGAAATAAATAAATAAATAATTTTATAGAAGATGGCAGCCAAACAATTAAAGTCTACTGTAACAAAGAGCTCTGGAACTTTATCAGCTGGTGCCTCTCCAGCTCATACAGCAGAGACTAGAACATTGAATTTAGAGGCGTTACAAGAGAACTTAAAAGGCTTTATAGAAGAAAAATTTAAAGTTATAACTGATGAGATGTCTGAAATGAAAGAGCAGATATCAGAAATTCAAGTGGGAAATAAAGAAGTTAAAGAAGGATTTGTAATGGCAGTACAAAGTTTGGCAACGAATGTGATTTTATTGGAAGAGGAGGTTGAAGTAATTAAGCAACATAATTCAAAATTAGAAAATAAAATGGATGAAT
Source organism: Ahaetulla prasina (assembly GCF_028640845.1). NCBI lineage: Eukaryota > Metazoa > Chordata > Lepidosauria > Squamata > Colubridae > Ahaetulla > Ahaetulla prasina. The sequence continues at coordinate 4,713,804 of NC_080547.1, read as the reverse complement.
TTCAAAGTAAAATGGAAAAGACAGAGGATGAAATAGTTTTGATACAATACAGAAATATGGAATTTGCTCTTAGAATCCGAGGTTTGAAAGAAAATAAGGAAGAGAATTTAAGGGAAATTTTTTCTGAAGTATTTGCTGAGATATTAGCAGCTCGTCCAGCAGATGTGGCTTATCAAATTGAAAAAATATATCGTGTGAATTCTTGGATAGCAAGGCAAAAAAAGTTGCCAAGGGATGTTGTTATTTATTTTACAAACAGAATAGTGAGAAATCAGATTTTGCAAGCTTCATATAAGGGGGAGAAGATTCAGATTGCTGGTCAAGATATCTTGATATTAAAGGAAATTCCACCAAAAATGTTAAGGGCTAGGAAGGAATTTGCCTTCCTGGTGAATGAACTTAAAAAACATCAGATTGAATATAGATGGGATATTCCAACTGGTATAATAGTATATTATGCAGGGAAAGTACATCGTTTCAATACGGTTGGAAAAGCAAGAGAATTTTATGTTGAGGTATTAAAAGTTGGAAGTCTTCCCCCATTGGAAGCTAGAAGAAGGGAGGCTGAAGTGAAGGAAAGAGAAGTGAAGCAGGTACAAGAACAGATTGTGATGGAAGAAGATTTATTACAAGTGTTGGAAATACCTACGACGGGTTTAGATTCAAAAGAACAAAGGCTGACTAGAGCTGCTGCTAAACGCAAGGAACAAGAGATGAAGGCACAACAACAACTGGCAACTACTACAATGGAAACAGTGGGAGGAGCAAGGCCTAAAGTAAAATGTGATCTGCGGCTGGTGTTCCAAAAGTTTCCTTTGGCCGATAATGGCAATTAAACTATTATCTTGGAATGTTAATGGCCTGAATTCACCGCAGAAGAGAAGGAAAGTATTTCATTATTTGAAATAATTTAAAAATGACATTACCTGTTTACAAGAAACACATATTAGATCTTGCTAAATGTTGGAGATGCGATTGTGAAGATGCTACTTATTACCATATATGGTGGACTTGTAAAAAAGTTAAAGTATTTTGGATTAAAGGCTGGTGGATCATGCAGAATATTTTGGAAAAGAAGATTAAGTTTACTCCGCAGTTTTTTCTACTAGGAATAATTATGGACTATACAGCTATAGAGACTAAATTGATTTTGAACTTAATAACAGTCGCAAGACTTTTGATTGCTCAGTATTGGAAGAAAGAAGAATTACCTACAATCGAAGAATGGACAAAACAAAACAACAAATGGACACTCAAAGTATCAAATCTGGCAGAGATGACAAAAATCTCCGCTTACTTGAAAGACTATATACTAGAAAAATATATTTTAGAATGGAAAATGTGGATTGATTATATTTAAAATAAGTATCAGATAAAAAAAAAAAAATCGAATAGCATATGAGTAAATTTAGGAAATATTTTGTATTAGATATATTTTTGAAGGAGAGGGGAATTGAGAGTGTGACTAAGTGTGGTGTGACTAAAGATTATAATTTAGGAATTATTTTGGATTATGATTGTTAGTTTTGATACCCTGCATTTTGTTCTGGGAAGTCGGGGTGGGGGTGGGGGTAAGGGGAGGGAATTGGGGGGTTTGGTAGAGATGGAGTGATGGTTAATGTACAGGGATTATTGAAGAAATATAATTAATGTAGGGTCGGGTCTGCATAGTTACCATTTTAGAACGGTGGGGAGGGAGAAAAGAGGTAGGAGGTAGGAAAGAGGAGAAGAGGAAGGAAGAGGGATAGTAGAGGGAGAAGGAAGGTGTAGGGTGGAGGGAGGAGTGGATGTAGATAAGAGAAGGAGAGGAAGGTTTGGAAAGTAAAAGAAGGTAGAAGAGGGAAGAGTGTTAAAAAGGGTGGTGGTGACTGGGCAAGCCCGACTAATTGTATATAACTGTACATTGGATGAATTATTTGATATGATTGTAAAAATAAAACTTTTTATAAAAAAAAAAAAAAATGAAGAGGGGTGGAATTCTTTGTCTAAGAAGGAAATAAAAAGGACAGAACTTATCCTTTCCAGTAGCCAACACCTAGATAAGCAGAGATGAACACCAGACAAACAATCAAGCAGAAACAGTAGCTTAAACAAAGGAGACAAACAAATCAAGCAAACAATCAGGCAGTAAACAATAGTTAAAGGACTACCAAGGAGTAAACCCGTGATGGCTAACCTTTTTGCCATCGTGTGCCAAAAGCGGGGGTCGCGTGGGGGGGTCGCGCGTGCATGTGCTCACACCCATAATTCTATGCGCTCCACCCCCTGTGGATATGCATGAGACCCCCCACACACACACACATTCCTCCCCGCTTTTGGCATGTGATGGCCCGGTGGGCCCAGTAGGCTCGTTTTTTGCTCTCCCCAGGCTCCAGAGCCTTTTTATGAGCCTGGGGAGGGTGAAAACAACCTTACCCACACCCCCAGGTCCTCCGAAGGCAGGAAACAGCCTGTTTCCCTACTTCCGGTGGACCCAGAAGGCCCAAAAATCAGCTGGCCGGCGCACGCATGTGTGCCGGAGCTGAGGTCGCGTGCCCACCGATATGACTCCGTATGCCACCTGTGGCATGCGTGCCATAGGTTCACCATCACAGGAGTCAACCATACCCCCACCAACACTGGCAGGGCAAGCAACTGTATATAAACAGGGAGCAAACATTAAACTCAAGATAGCACTGATGCTGTTACCTAGTTGGATAATGAACTGTTTGCAAGCAAACAACCTGGCTGTACAATTCAACCCTGAGCTGCTAATAGTCTCTTCTGTTGGTCCCCAAAAATATACGCATTGCACCATTTTGACCAGTTAGATGCAGATAACTTCATATATTTAGAACAATCTATACTCTTGACAGTATTGACCGCAGTATCAAACCGAAATGTTATCTGTCAAAAATGAAGGAAAAAGCATCACAAATAAGGGTTATGAAGGCCAACTCGCCATGGCTAACTCACCACAGGACAGCTTGCTGCGGGACAATTTAACCATTCAATTTAATTATTCAAAATAAATTTAAAAAAATGTTTTAATATTTGTCATTCACATTTCATTTTGTCCCTCCTTTTGCATCCTTTGTTTAATTATTCTGTTCCACCATTTCTTGTTGTAACTTTTGTCCCACAGCGAATTGTCCCATGGCCATGGTGAATTGGCTGTGGCGAGTTGACCATGGCGAATTGGCTGTGGCGAGTTGGCCATGGCGAATTGGCTGTGGCGAGTTGGCCATGGCGAATTGGCTGTGGCGAGTTGGCCATGGCGAATTGGCTGTGGCGAGTTGACCATGGCGAATTGTTGTAGACCCCACTCTGAATTAATTAATGTGAATTAATAGTTCAACCCTGAGTTCCGTCTACTCATTCATAGCTATTTTAGCTATAGCAACTATTACCATAACATAACATAACATAACATCAGAGTTGGAAGGGACCTTGGAGGCCTTCTAGTCCAACCCCCTGCCCAGGCAGGAAACCCTACACCATCTCAGTCAGATGGTTATCCAACATTTTCTTAAAAATTTCCAGTGTTGGAGCATTCACAACTTCTGAAGGCAAGTCGTTCCACTTATTAATTGTTCTAACTGTCAGGAAATTTCTCCTTAGTTCTAAGTTGCTTCTTTCTTTGATCAGTTTCCACCCATTGCTTCTTGTTCTACCCTCAGGTGCTTTGGAGAACAGCCCGACTCCCTCTTCTTTGTGGCAGCCCCTGAGATATTGGAACACAGCTATCATGTCTCCCCTAGTCCTTCTTTTTGTTAAACTAGACATACCCAGTTCCTGCAACCGTTCTTCATATGTTTTATCCTCCAGTCCCCTAATCATCTTTGTTGCTCTTCTCTGCACTCTTTCTAGAGTCTCAACATCCTTTTTACATTGTGGCGACCAAAACTGAACGCAATATTCCAAGTGTGACTTTACCAAGGCATTATAAAGTGGCACTAACACTTCACGTGATCTTGATTCTATCCCTCTGTTTATGCAGCCCAGAACTGTGTTGGCTTTTTTAACAGCTGCTGCACACTGCTGGCTCATATCTAAATGGTTATCCACTTACTGAAGAAAGGTACTGAAAAGTAGACATTTCCATCCTGTTTACAGTTACTCCAAGGACTTACCGATCGAGAGGCTAGGGGCATCCCAGACTCATCCACTGGCCCGATCCCATCGTACTTCACCCAACGTTTCTCCTTCCTCTTGCCATCTTTTGTCCAGGTCGCTGACCAGCCTGGTTGTGCTTCGCTGTTCACAAGTGCGTAATTGACTGAACCAGCCAAGTGAGGAGAATGAGCAGGTTCAGTTTTCAGTGGTCTAATTTCTTTAGCGGGCCAGGTTGGGTACCAATTATTCGCTGCCAAGAGACACAGTCAGATCATAATGAGAGGAAGATCTAATTGAGCTTTACATCCTATCCCTGTCTCCACTGTCTCTAATATTGCTACCTTTAGAACAATCAAATGGCTGAAGTTCCTAGACAAAAAAATAATAATAATTGCTACCAACCTGCCTTCCATTGAGGACCTGTATACTGCACGAATCAAGAAGAGGGCCATGAAAATATTTACAAATCCCTCACATCCTGGACATAAACTGTTTCAACTCCTACCCTCAAAACGACGCTATAGAGCACTGCACACCAGAACAACTAGACACAAGAACAGTTTTTTCCCGAAGGCCATCACTCTGCTAAACAAATAATTCCATCAACACTGTCAGACTATTTACTGAATCTGCACTACTATTAATTGTCTCATAGTTCCCATCAGCAATCTCTTTCCATTTATGACTGTATGACTATAACTTGTTGCTGGCAATCCTTATGATTTATATTGATATATTGACCATCAATTGTGTTGTAAAAGTTGTACCTTGATGAACGTATCTTTTCTTTTATGTACACTGAGAGCATATGCACCAAGACAAATTCCTTGTGTGTCCAATCACACTTGGCCAATAAAATTCTATTCTATTCTATTCTAAATTAATTGTATTTTAAATTGTATATTGTACTATCTGTTTTATTTTGCCTGTACACCGCCCTGAGTCCTTCGGGAGAAGGGCGGTATAAAAATCAAATAAATAAAATAAAATAAATAAATAAATTTGACATTATTTGGTAATTTTATGCGGGTTGGCTTTAAACCTCATTTAAGATGGCCTGAATTATCAGGGAAACAGATTATGCGGTACTTGGAGTAGCCCAAATAGGTTCTACTAACTATTTCTGATGGGGCAGGTGGCTGTATGCTGCACATCGCTGACAGGAAAATATAGATTGTGGTAAGAATTAGTGTCATAATTTCCAAGTTCAGGCAGTCTTCAACTTATGACAGTTGAGCCCTGAATTTCTGTTGCTAAGCGAGACAGTGAATTTTCCCACATTTGATGACTTTTCTTGCATTGGTTAAGTAAATCAGTTTGGTTGTTCAGTTGTAGTCACGTGGTTGTTAAATAAATCTGGCTTCCCCCAGATTGATGACTTTAGAGCAGGGATCTCCAACCTTGGTCCCTTTAAGACTTGTGGACTTCAACTCCCAGAGTCCCTCAGCCAGCAAAGCTGGCTGAGGAACTCTGGGAGTTGAAGTCCACAAGTCTTAAAGGGACCAAGGTTGGAGACCCCTGCTTTAGAGGACTCACAATACTCAGATATATAGGTAGTCCTCGATTTACAACCACAACTGAGCCCCAAAATTTCTGTCGCTAAGTGAGACAGTGGTGGTTAAGGGAGTTTTGCCCTCATTTTTATGAACTATCTTGCCACTGTGGTTAAGTGAATGACTGCATCTGTCAAGTTAGTAACACGGTTGTTAAGGGAATTTGGCTTCCCCGTTGACTTTGCTTGTCAGAAGGCTGCAAAAGGGCCTTTTGACCCCTGGGCATTGCAACTGTCATAAATCTGGACCATTTGCCAAGTGCCTGAATTTTGATCTGGCCTGGAAACCATATTAGACTTTAGGGTTCCAGACGCTGCCACATTTTTCCCCTGAGGGGAAGAAGGGGGGTTGAGGGGTATGGTAACATTCTTCAAGCGGTCAAGGTCGGATGGTGTTCACATCTGCAGGAAGAGTGGCAAGAAGATATTCGAATGAACTGGGAGAACGTGGGAC